>NW_019525229.1:762778-763448 GCF_002814215.2 Seriola lalandi dorsalis
TTTTTGGCATTTTTATGACTTAATGTACTCTGTTGTTCTATATCTTACCATGGTATGATGTTTCTATGACCTTTAATGCTTTAATATGCTCGGATTTTTTTTTGACGTATTATGCCATAGTATACTATGATGTTTTTTTGATGTTTTATGGCATAGTATACTATGATGTTTTTTTGATGTTTTATGCCATAGTATACTATGATGTTTTTTGGCATTTTTATCACTTGCTGTACTCTGTTGTTTGATCCCTTGCCATACTATGACGTTTTTATGACCTTTTATGCCTTAATATACTATGAAGTTTTTTTGACGTTTTATGCCAAAGTATACTATGACGTTTTTTGGCATTTTTATGACTTATTATACTATGACGTTTTTTGACATTTTTATGACTAACTATACTCTGTTAGTCAATGCCTTACAATAGTATGATGTTTTAATCACCTTTTATGCCTTAATATACTATGATGTTTTTTGATGTTTTATGCCATACTATACTATGAGGTTTTTTGGCATTTTTATGACTTACTGTGCTATGTTGTTTCATCCCTTGCCATACTATGACGTTTTTATGACCTATTATGCATTAATATACTGTGATGTTTTTTTGACGTTTTATGCCATAGTATACTATGACGTTTTGCTGCATTTTTATGACTTACTATACTAT
>NW_019525229.1:763722-764486 GCF_002814215.2 Seriola lalandi dorsalis
TTTAATGACCTTTTAAGCCTTAATATACTATGATGTTTTTTTTTTATGTTTTATGCCATACTATACTATGATGATTTTTTGATGTTTTATGGCATGGTATACTATGATGTTTTTTTGACGTTTTATGCCATAGTAAACTATGATGTTTTTTGGCATTTTTATCACTTGCTGTACTCTGTTGTTCATCCCTTGTCATACTATGACGTTTTTATGACCTTTTATGCATTAATATACTGTGATTTTTTTTGACGTTTTATGCCATAGTATACTATGACGTTTTTCGGCATTTATATGACTTACTAAACTATGACGTTTTTTTAGCATTTTTATGACTTACTATACTCTGTTATTCTATGCCTTATAGTAATATGATGTTTTAATCACCTTTTATGCCTTAATATACTATGATGTTTTTATGACATTTTATGCCATATTATACTATGACGTTTTCGGGCATTTTTATCACTGACTTCGCTATGTTGTTTGATCTCTTGCCATACTATGACGTTTTTATGACCTTTTATGCATTAATATACTGTGATGTTTTTTTGATGTTTTATGCCATAGTATACCATGACGTTTTTCGGCATTTTTATGACTTACTATGCTATGACGTTTTTTGGCATTTTTACGACTTAATGTACTCTGTTGTTCTATGCCTTACCATAGTATGATGTTTCTATGACCTTTAATGCCTTAATATACTATGATGTTTTTTGATGTTTTATGCCATACTATACTATGAGGTTTTTTGGCATTTTTAT
>NW_019525230.1:0-69636 GCF_002814215.2 Seriola lalandi dorsalis
AAACGTCATAGTATAGTAAGGCATATAAATGTCAAAAACGTCATAGTATAGTAAGGCATAAAAATGGCATAAAACGTCATAGTATAGTAAGGCATAAAAATGTCAAAAAACGTCATAGTATAGTAAGGCATAAAAACGTCATAGTATAGTAAGGCATAAAAAACGTCAAAAATCATCATAGTATAGTAAGGCATAAAAACGTCAAAAAACTTCATAGTATAGTAAGGCAAAAAAATGGCATAGTATAGTAAGGCAAAAATCATCATACTATAGTGAGGCATAAAAATGTCATAAGACGTCATAGTAGAGTGAGGCATAAAAATGTCAAAAAACGTCATCGTATAGTAAGGCATAAAAACGTCATAGTATAGTAAGGCATAAAAATGTCAAAAAACGTCATAGTATAGTAAGGCCTAAAAAAGGTCAAAAATCATCATAGTATAGTAAGGCATAAAAACGTCAAAAAACGTCATAGTATAGTAAGGCATAAAAATGTCAAAAAACGTCATAGTATAGTAAGGCATAAAAACGTCATAGTATAGTAAGGCATAAAAAACGTCAAAAGTCATCATAGTATAGTAAGGCATAAAAACGTCAAAAAACGTCATAGTATAGTAAGGCAAAAAAGTGGCATAGTATAGTAAGGCAAAAATCATCATACTATAGTGAGGCATAAAAATGTCATAAGACGTCATAGTAGAGTGAGGCATAAAAATGTCAAAAAACGTCATCGTATAGTAAGGCATAAAAACGTCATAGTATAGTTAGGCATAAAAATGTCAAAAAACATCATAGTATAGTAAGGCAAAAAAACGTCATAGTATAGTGAGGCAAAAAAATGTCAACTAACGTAATAGTATAGTAAGGCATTAAATTTCAAAAAACGTCATAGTATAGTGAGGCAAAAAAATCTCAAAAAACGTCATAGCATAGTAATGCAAAAATCATCATACTATAGTGAGGCATAAAAATGTCAAAAAAACGTCATAGTATAGTAAGGCATAAAAAATGTCAAAAAACATTATAGTATAATCAGGCATAAAAACTTCATACTACATTAAGGTATAAAAATTTTAAAAAATGTCACAGTACAGTGAGGTAAAAAAAAAAGCCAAAATACATCATAGTATCGTAAGGCATAAAAACATCATAGGATAGTGAGGCATAAAAGTGTAAAAAAACGTCATAGTATAGTAAGGCAAACACACTCAATTGCTGTGTGCAGGTTGCCATTCATTCTTCTTTATAAAGGTCGTGGAGAGAAAGAAAGGGGGGCTCTGATGGACACAAAAGTGTAACTGGGATGAATAATCCACATGGTGTTTCATTGATAAGCATTTACATGAAATTACATGTTATTGCCCTCATACATGTCTCAAGTCATGTAACGAAGAATGAATCATGAATAATAATAAAGCTTTCAAACAAAGTGCAGATTGTGGAATCATTGAAATATTTTCAAAGACACAATAATATAATGTAATAATCTAGGAGCCATCTATTAGTTGTGTGTATTTATGGTTGTTTATATGTGTAGTCTTGGTCAAGCCATATCATGGATGGTAGTGCATTGTAATGGGACAGGTGGAGTCTGTATGTGGTACAGATCCAACAGACTACCTCATGATGAATGGGTGACGGGGAGATGTCACAGTTTTTACTGCTGTCATCAGGGACACAAAAGCTAAGCCAGCCATCACACCGTCTCATTTCTTAGTTGCAACATAAAAGTAATTTGCAAGTGCGTCAAAAACAAGGCTTTCTCCCACACCCAGCCAAATGGCTTGTTTCTGGTCAGGATAGTTGCTACAAATACAATAGTAGAAAGACTGTAAAGAGACTACACTCTTTAACACTCTAACCAATAACTGGACCACAGGGCCTCTGACTGGAGTGCACATTAAACACATGGATCCAAGAGCCGTTTAACCGTTTATTTTGTTCAGGAAATTCATCAAGGAACTAATGGTAGGATGGATGATTTCTTTTTTACAACAAACAAAAGTAAATAATTTGCCATGCATACACCAAAAATAATAAAGTGTGACTAAAACATCTTACATTCTTAATGCATCAAAAGGGGGAAAAAAAAAATTTCTCTCAAACATTCACCAGGGTTTTGCTTATACTGTTAACAAAGAACATAATTAAATACAGGATACAGCTTAACTACTTCTGGTTCATTGAAGGTAAACAGAATTTGAAAGAAATAAACAATAAATAATAACAAAGGATATTGGTTTTCAGCAAGCTACTGGTGTGGCAGCATGGTCTCTAGCAAAGGGATCTCTGTTGTACACACCCAGTGCTTTTGTAAACTCCCCTATGCAAACATCTGTAAAAAGTCACTGTCCACGATTCCTCAGCAGCAAACAGCAGACAGACACAGTCAGAGAACAGCTGCTGAAGATAGTGGAGCATTTAGCAGCTAAAGAGACAGATTTCCCTCAGGAGCTGGTGGAGACCAAACACAGAGCTAAAAGAGAGGGAACACTGGACTGAGATCTTCATGAACCATCAGGTGACACAAACTCCACTCCAAATACAACAAATAAAATATAATAATAATAATAATAATAAATAATGCAAATTAAAAGTTATAAATGGAGATAGATAAAGTCCTCCTGTCTTCTCTTCATCTCTTCCCTCCACAGTCTTTCCAACAACAGTCACACAGTGTGACACACCTGCAATGTGAGTGAGGTCAGTGTCAATACTTTTGCGTTAGCAACACTTATGCAGATGTATGACGTTGGCAGCTGGAGGGGTTTTTCCTCCAGGCAGCGGCCCCCGCTCTGCCACAGCAGCTTCAGGCCGCCTTCCTCTTCCTCTAGGCTCCGGTCCTGGGTGCAGGTGGTCCAGGCAGAGGAGGTGGATGAACAGAAGAGGGGAGTGGTGCTGGAGCAAGGGGAAGACTAACAGCACTGGATGAGGGGCCAGGCTGTTCATCGTTTGAAGGAAGAGGAGAAGGAGGAGGAGGCAGACCCCTGCCGGAGGGCCCAGGCTGCTCCTCTGGGACATTGAAGTCCTTGTCCCCCTTGTACCAGGGACAGACCCTTTGCTGAAACGAGAGTCCGGCCAGCGCCTGGAACACAGACAAACACAGACTGTTTTAGGATTTTCAGCTTTCATTAAAAGATAAATCACAGAACAGATTACAACACACCAACAGCTTTATGACAAACTCTTACCACTGAGTCCTCAATTTAATTCAAAGAGCTGGATGTTGGTCTGAGCCATCAACCCCGGGCTGGCCAGCACTGCCTCTCTAATGGCCACATAATCCTTGAGGATGAGGGACCACAAAGTCCTCCTGGTCCCTCCAGACACGTGGCCACTGGGTGAAGATGGCAGAGCTGACTGCAAACGGCCTCCACCAGGCGGCTGGCACTGGGCCAGTTTGCAGGGCCCGAGTTCAGTCCAAGACAGCTGAGAGATAATCAGAGAGTAGTGTGTTGATATAGATCTGATATTCATTAGAGGAAACAGTGATATCTGAAGTGAATCTCACCTCTGGAGACTCTCCTTCCCAGGACGGGAGGCGTTCTTCCCCGTCGCTGCCTTGTACTGTCACCTGGGCTGCCTCTCCTGGTATCTGGGAGGGAAGAAGTGAAGTCTGTGAAGTGATTATGTCTCAGACAGCTCTTCCATCCTGGTCTTCTGCAGGGTGGATGGGATGGCCTTACTCAGGGTGGTACAACGTATGGCAGGGTGTTGCTGTGGCAATATTATGGGGAAAAACACATGCCACAATAATGCCGCCTACCTTGAGTCTATGTAGGCACTGGAACCAGGATTTGAGCAGGCCTATAGTCCTCCTGAGGCTCTGGTCGTCCTGTGGGCCACATGGAAACTCTGTTGGGCGTCTGGCTCTGGGTCAGGGGTCAACAGAAACTCTCCTGTAATTATGTAGTGGATACATTTTGAGTGTGTTAAAGGAGCTTTACTTACTATTGTTGCTCAGGGTACATATGATCTTGACAGAGCAGTGAATGGGAGATATTGGTTGCAGCATTCTGTATTGTAAGACAGTAGTCAATGCACCTGCATATTAATGCTGTGGAAAGACTCCCTGTTCACAGTCACCTTCATTAACTGAAGGAGCAGTGATATAGGGAGGTGTCTGCCACTGATGCAGCGTGTCACGTTTGGGAAACCCTGCAAAGTAAAAAGGAATTACTGCTCCCACTCTGAGGTCGCAGCAGAACATCATTAACAGAGTCTAATTTAAAATATTGTCATTAACTTCAGCTGAGTAATTTGTACATCAGTCAACTGAAATGCTGTGGAGTTTTTCTTTGATTGTCCTCAGAGGTTTATACCCAAGAAATACTAATGAAATGTGCAGTAGGCGTTTAAGTGAAAGGGATGCTTTTCTTACAGCTTTATAAACAGTTGCTTTCCTGCATGACCAGTGTTATAAACAGAAAAAAACAAAGAGCAATAAAATAATTAGCTCTGATCTGACAGCATGTCCGTGGTGTGTAATATTAGAGCTGTAAGGCCAGAGAGTGTTGCTCAGATAAATGACAGAGTGTGACAAAAAGTGCTGATGTTTAATTGGGTAGACATCAGGGAATGTTAACACAGCTAATCAGGGTCTCTGCTCCCAAAATAAAGCTATGCAAATGATATCGGCATCACTATTGATCGGGACACCCCATGTCCGACAGCTGCTTCGGGCTCAGCCAGAGGGAGGAGATACTCATGGATTGTTAAAGGAAACCTGCCAAGCAAGCGAGCAGTTAGCAGTTAGGTTTACAGATTCAGTTACCACGGCAACTGACCCCGAATTTGAATAAACTCTCTTTCTGGAACATCTCAGTGAACTCAGGGGTTAGTAAACTTAGTTTTCCCTCTCTCTGAAATACACCCCGACGGTGTCATGAAGAAAAAAATTTGTATGAATTAATTTGTACTCTTGAATTAATCCGTGCACACAAATTAGTATTATTTTCTCCCAAGCGCTTTAACAATGAGCTGTGAAGCCAAACTTCATAATAGTCAAAATTAATTTAAAATGACTATGATACAGTTATCATCAATCATCTCTACCGAGCCAAATGTTTGGAATGCTGTTGCCTGCTTTTGTGAACCACAGCTTTGTCTTTACAGCCAGATGTGACCATTAAAGGTATCATCATGCTGGTCTGTGTAGTCACAAGTCATTGGTGTTAAAGCTGAATTCAGTTTACTCACGACAAATACCGCTCCAATGGTACGTGACAAAGACTCGAGCCCCGTCCTCTTCCGCCACTTCTTAATCACTCTGCAAACTATTTTACTTCGAGCTTCTTTTTTTTTCCTTCCACACCACCAACTGCTACAAGGAAATGAAAAAGCAAAGCTGCTCAAGCGACACCAACTGAAACAGAAAATTCAACTTAATTCAACAATATGGTTTTCATTAAAAAACAATAATAATGAAACACTGCCTTGCCAGTCTTGCTGCTCAATATTACCACTGCTCCAAATGCCAGCAGCGTCACGGTTTTTGCATCCTGATACATCAGCCACAATTTGAAGGTATTGCATTAAAGGTATTAGGATTCAGGAGGCCTTTACGTTGAGCTATGAATTCTGCAAGTCCACTCCTTATATATGTGATTAGGTTCTTTATGAGGTAAATATAATGATTTTGTTTAAATTATTGGTTTGTAGCCTTATGAGGTTTGATTAAAGGAAATTATAAAAACACTGTTTATATGCATACAAGTGGTAGGAAGGTTATATATGCACAATGCGCTATGTTTACTGCTGTGGTGACACTAATCTGAAATGCTTTCATACGTGGTGTTATTGTGTTCCCTCACAGAAGCTCACAAAGGCCACGTACAGTGAGACTCTTCATGTTTCAGGGCTTTGTTACCTGTTTTTCTGCTGCACAGTAGGTGCACAACAGACTCACACAAACTCATTACCAGCTTTCCACTGTAGACACAGCGAGGCAAGTGGCATGCTGCTGACCGATGTACTAAACACACATGCGTGCACGCACCCACACACACACACACACACACACACACACACACACACACACACACACACACACACACAGACATAGATGAATGAGCCAGCTTGCAAACATGCAGATAAGTGAGTTCACACTTTACACCATCTGATACACATAAGATGAATGAGCTGGAATACCCTCAGATAATAGCACACACGTGCACACACATACACACACACACACACACACACACACACACACACACACACACACACACAACGTGGAACACTAACCGTGTGAAACGTGTAGGTTTACATACACAGTAATGAAGAATTGAGCTGAGCATATGGTGCGTAGGATTGTGTGTGGATGGAAAGACAGAGGGAATTATCTGCACTTATCCGGTGACCCAGTGAATGTGAATGAAACACCCCTGCCTGTGATCTGTCCTGGCACAGAGGGAGATCAGGTGACTGGATGGAGAGAATTAAAAGCTTCTCATTGTCACAAGAGAAACAGGCTCGTCGTTGTTTGGAGAAGCTGATCCGAGCCTGATCTCACCTGGAGGCTGAGACATGTGTATGACAGAGACAATGCGATGTACAGCGACTGCATAATCTTCTGCTTACATGCCAGAGACAGGAGTAATTAATGAGCATGTTTATACTGCCAATTAAGTGCTGATCGAGCTCATTAACAAGTCTCCTCTCGGATGAGGAGAGACAGCTGTATCATCAAGTATATTCTGCCTTCATTAATGCAGCGACAGTGACTGCTGCTAGGATCCATGGTTATGGTGATGACAGTGGATCATGACTTGGCAGCGACATGTCACTGGAAGCGTGAGCAGGTGGTTTTGGGGGAGAGGAGCGCTCAGTCTCTGCTGCCATCTGCTGCTCAGAGGAGGTAGCACTCATTTAGAAAAGTTAGTTCGGAGTTATCACATCACAAAGAAATAATAAAAGTGAGCCACCATCGTGGATGTTTGGTCACCATCTGTGCCACCAACAATTATGAATCCATGTTGTTATAATCTGAAAATTCATGTACATCTCATGGTAACGAAAACATTTGTTTTATTTTCTTTTTCTTTCTTTCTTTCTGTCCGTTTTGTTTTGTTTTTTTAAAGATGTCCACTGATTGATTATTAATGTTGGGGGACTCACAAGAGACGGATTTAAGAAACAATGGCAAAAAATATAACAAGCAACAACAGAGGTTAGTTAGTTTCTTTTGAAGGAATAAGTTAATATTTAGGGAGATAAACTTATTTGCTTCATTGCTAAGAGTTAGATGAGAAGACCAATATCATTCTCATATCTGTCTGCTAAGCATGAAGCTATATCTAGCAGCTGATTAGCTTAGCCTAGCATACAGACTGAAAACAGCTAGCCTGACTAGCCTCAAGTGTCTTCTGGTTCTGTGGCAATACTTTAGTGACAACAAGCCTGGTGGCTCCCGGCCAAGAAATAACCAAATTAAAACCACATAAATGTGTCATTTACAATAAAATGTTTGAAGGAATGAAACAACTAAGACTTAACATATTAATTAGGAAACTTCAAGGGTTAGGCATTAGGTAGGTTTGCATAATTTGTTACCCTCAGACAGAGCTATGCTAAGCTGTTTCCTTGTTACTAGTCTTTGTGCTAAGCTAACATCTGCTGGCAGTGCTTTCATATTTACTATACAGACTTAAGAGTGGTATTAATCTTGCTATCTACCTGTCAGCAACAAAGTGAATAAAAATATTTCCCAAAACTACTCCTGTATTCCTATAATAATCTGGTCACCAAACCCCAATAACCTCATCAGGGATTTTAAAGCCACAGAAGACAGTGGAGTTCCCTTTTGAAAAACCCATGTTCCATTTAAATTACATGTCAAACAATCGGTATAATAGTTTAACAAATAATATGTCAAACACTTGAGTCTGTTGTACCTGCAAGTTGTACGCTGACAATAAAAGTACTGAATCGAACGTGATGTGAATAGAGATCCAATTCGTTGTGTAAAGTCGATTTTATTTATTCTGATTCATAGAAGCATTTTTAGAAAATATACTCATTTTCAGGCCTGCAAAATCAGATTAAAACTGCAAGTGATCCACTGACTGACTTAAATACTAAGTGCATGATAACATATTTCTCAATCATCAACATCAGCATACACCAAAAGCATACTTACAAACACAGTTATCAAATGATATATTATCACAAATAAAAACATGATTGTTAACTGGTAGAGTTACCACAATGGCTAGTGCAGTTTTATATTCAGTATTTACACCGTCATTAGAGTAAATACAGTACAAACTCACTTTCAGTAGTCACAGATTGTCAGTAAAAGACAGGGAGGGGATGAGAGGACAGAGTATTTTCAACATCAAATGGTTTTGTACAAATGCATAAAACAGATTATGATTATACTGGAGAGACACTGAAATATTGTGTGTTCGTATGAAAAGTACTTTATGTACTGCAGGTCAGAGCTTCCCTTATGCCTGAGAAAAAACCATAGCAAGTGCAACCCGTTAAAAACAGAAAGCATACAGTACATGCATTTTCAGCAACAAATGTTTATATGGATTTAAAAAAAGCAAAAAAAGAAGCTGCGTCAGTTGAGTCCACAGTTTTAAAAGCTTGTCTCTCTCCAGTCCTCCGTGTTCAAGTCGTCTCTTCCCAGCAAATTCCTCCTGGTCCACTGGTAATGTCATAACGCATCTCTGTTACCAAGCTGGGGGCTGTCATAACCTAAAGAAGCAAATATAATATTAATGCATGGCTTTAAAGCTGCACTAATGAAAATGATGTAGGAATTGTAAGTTTTTTTTAAGAAAATTACAAGCCAGATATTTTTTTCAAGAGTTTGATGGAGATCAAAACAGAGTTATCTCCAAGTGGCTTAGAATAGCAGTTATTGTAGGTGTAAAGCTGCACAATCAATATTTTACATTAACAGTGGATCAATTGATGATGTGCAATGTGCAAAGGTGTTTATCAAGTGCTAAACCCAGAGAGTAATCACTAAATGATGCAGTTGCTTTTAATTCTGTGAAGCTTTTTAACCCTTTTGAATCATTGTTTTAGATTTGTGGTCCACAACCCGCTCTCATCAGCCGCGTCTTGAATCACAGCAATCAGCTGTTTTCAGAAAAAATGCTCTGATAAACCAACTGTCTGCTACCTGCCCAAAACCAAACATCAGACAGACAAAGTAGCTAATGAGCATAGTGACACATTTAACTGCTAAAAAAAAAAAGAAAAGATAATTAATATTGGACTTGAATTGATCAGGTCGCAGGAAACACAACTTTAAATGAATGCTAATGTTGCTCTGTATCTTCTGGATGTGTAAACGGTTTGCTAACACTCTCGCCAAAAAAAATCTAATAATGCAGCTTTAAGTTTGCCAAACTTAGAATTAGTTTCTAATAATGAGATTTCAGTGTGAATACGGAACTCAAATGTGATAATGTGGTTATTGCCCTGAATATAAAGCATCTGCTTGATATTTCAGCCCACCGAACATTTAACCAGACGGCTTTTTTTGCCACCATTCATGACATGTGGGCCCTTTTTATCATTCTCGCAGTGATGGTAATTGAGTCCCCTGCAGCAGATTTTTGATATATAGTTCTGCATTACAGAGGTAATTGGCAGTGGTTTTTGCCATGTCATTAGTGCCCCTTGAATTCCACTGCCTCAGGTTTTCATCTTCAGTGCCAAACGACTCAGTGTGGAAAGTGATGTTGAATCAGCTAAACATGGCTGCCAATTATCTCAATAATGGAACACGGTATCAAAAAGAAATCAGCTCCAATTACAGCAGGAGTGATAAAAGGTCCTTATTTCAAAAATGATGAAGTTCTCGTCTAATAGCACACTTATCCAGGCCGTGTCAGATCCAGCTGCCAGCTGCAATGACACATATCTGGAAAACAGCCAAATTACATCTTTAAATTATGTTTTATGATCTTTCTTTGGTCAGCCATTCATCAAGTACTGGAACGAGTATGTATTCAATATGCAGGGTGTGACTCATCCATGTACAGTGCTGTGAAAAAGTTTGCACACACTTGAGTTTTTGCAAGAGTTACAAATTGACACTTTTGCACAAGCTTTTTTTTTTTTTTTTTGCTTGGATTTAATTAACTTTATAAAAAGACAAACTGAATGTTGTACTACTTCCACAAATTTAATTAGCTGTAACACAGCAGACAATTCATTCTGAAATGATTTTTTGTGGTGCAATAATTTGTACAAAAACCTAAAGAACTGTGCAAAGTTTTCCTGCCCCATGGCTGTCGTACCACACATATTTGCAGGAAGTGAAACAGATACATACACCTGGTCCCAGCAGGATAATCCAGAGATTTGTTTCTGTACTGGGGGAAACAGGGCTTTTTCACAGGGAATCTGCGATCTGAAGACCTTTCCAGATCGTAGGGACTGTCTCGTTCCATGCCTGAGGGAAAAGGCAGGAGACAAACACACACACACACACACACACACACACAGTGGGGTGCAGGAACTCAAAAAAGAGGGGTTGCAGGATAAGGCAGTCACACGGTGCACAGCCAGCAAGGTCTACAGGCTTGGGAGAACATCAAACCAGACACTCGTGCTGCTTTCATTAGATAAAAAATAACAAAGGCTTCACGCCGCTGTTATGAATTATGAACAAAAACAGCAAGATGTGCATTTGCGTCAGACCTCCATGTGTGTAACTAAACGGCATGCTTATTGTCTCTACATGTAACATATACATATAATGTGTACACAGCAGCAGGGGTGCAGTAGACACACGTCAGACATACAGTACCTATGTCAAATGAGTTGGACTTCCTGGTGTGATGTGATGTTGCTGGAAATCCATTACGGCCTTCTTCCTCATCTGACAATCATAACCATCATCATTATCATCATGCACACCATCTTTTTCTCTCCATAAGGCCTCACTGACATGGACACATTTTGTCTCCTTGAGGTTTGTCAGTTTATCCGAACTAAAATCCATTAAAGTTATATTTAAGTGTCACCAATGCTGTTTGATTATGACTTCTACCACAACACAATTTGCCATCATATACTATACTTTATCCTTTGCTGTAAAATGACATGTTACCTTGGCTGAGGGCAGGATCTCCGGCCTCTGTCCCAGCCTTGGCAGATGCTAGTGGGCTTTTCCTCTCTGTGGTCCCCTCGTCTTGCTGAGCCGGGGGCAAGCTCCTTTGGTCACTGGCAGGTTCTTCTCCTGGACTGATGGGTGAGGCTGTGGGAGGGGTCTTGGTGTTTTCCGGAGAGGTCTTGTCTCTCGAGAGGTCAAGACTGGGCTGAAAGTGGGACATACAGTGATATTTGGTGATGTATCAGAGTCTGCTGCACGGACGTTACTTTTTTGTCTTTCACATACATTGACACATACCTTATTGGGAATAAGAGGACGCTGTCCCTCCGGTCCTCTCACTCGCTGCTTCTCTTCACGCTTTCTTTCACTCTGCTCCTCTTCCTCCAGCCTTCCTGCCTCTTCTGGTGAGACAGAAACACAGACATCACGCAGTCGTTACAACGTTTTTATTCCATTTTAAAATAAGTACAAACCTTTATTGACAAGTAGCAGGAGCACACATTTCATGTGCATTCCCTCATTGGAAATGATTAAAAAAAAACTGATAAATGATAAAACACAGACCTATAATGTAAAACAAACGATAAAACACCTACAGTTATAGACTGTTTCTGTTAGATTACCTGTGTTAAATGCTTCCTACAGCTTCAAGAGAGTCAAGCAGACATATGCATAGAAGCACCTGGCCATCTTTTAATATGCTTATACATCTGTTTAGTAGCATGTTTATATGCATGACGGTTTGTCTCTGACATCAGCGACAACTCACCTTCAGTTACGGAGGAAAACTCTGCAGCAGCTATTTCAAATACTTCTTTGCTATTCACTGCACAGAGGCTTTCAATCAGAGGATAAAAGTTTACATGCCTGTATCCTCTCTCCATTTTCAATGTCAATCAGCAGATCATTACACTGATTTCATGACATGACCAGTTCTGGCCTCTGCACTGATCTTTTATTTCTCCTTGAGCCAGACTGCAGTCTGCGGCTCCTCTTGTAACTGAGGAGGTTTAGCTCGTTACAAAGTCTAGACTCGAAACTAACAATAGCTCTTAACCATGGGCCTCTCTCTTAAAGACCCCTGAAGTTTGGAGCAGCAGACCTTTTGGACGACAGCGAATCAAATCACTGCCCTTATACTTCATCTCTCATTAAACTCACTTCGACAGACTTCACTTAAACTAATCTTTTTTTAATGATACTGAGCTAAGTTTTTAACTGCTTTCTAACTTTTTACCCAGAGCTTTTTAACAGTAAACAAAAAAAGAGACACAAAGCTGTTAGCCAGTATTAGTTAATATCTATCTTATTCGTGCTCCATGTAGATCTGATAATGCATCATCAATGTAACATTATAGCTACTAATCATTATTACCCGACAGACTCACGTTATTAAGAAAATGTGCTACATGCTGCGAGAAAAGCTCAGAACTAAACACAACCATCATGTGTTTACAGTAAATATAACGCAGCATTACAACTGATCTGACCATGACTCTGACTGACACAGAAGCTTTATAGCGTTTCGCAATTTCTTTGGCTCAGTATTCCAGACAGATTCAATCTGCAAATTTCATGATGCTACATTAAATGATACTATAAACACTGATGGCATCATTTATGAGAGCATCACAACATTATGTTTATCACTGAATTTAGTTGTAAATAAAATGCGTCAACAGTATCAATCTTTCCCCACTGCACAGTTATTGTTTATTTCCTCAATTATACAAACAGCGATGAGGAAAAGTGAAAGAAGTCAGTATTTGAAATGATGTGGAGGAACAAAACTTTAATTTGATTTATTGAATATGCTGTGCGACTCTAACGACAGATAATCAAGTCAATTTGCAATAAAATGAATCCTACATTAATAAACGTGTGTTGTTATTGTCAACATCACTCCATCAAGTTACTGAGCTCAAAGCAATCATAAAACATTGTAGTGTAACCTCAAATGTTGTTTTAACTTGCAGTACCTAAACTCTCCTGCAGGTGTCTCTGCCTCATGACAGCCAGGCTGGGCTTGGTGCTCTGTGGCGGCGGCTCTGGCCTCGGCCCACAGGGGGCCACATTTCCACCGCCGCTCGGTCTGTCCTCCTCCATCTCAGTCCGTGAGTCTGTCAGGGGTACGATCCTCTCCTGCCGGCCCGTCTCCATCTGTCTGTCCGTCTGCTGTTTGGAGGACACCACGTGGCCGTTACTCCGAGTATCTGCGGGGGCATCTGAGATGGTGGTCGATCTGTCGATGTCCTGGTCTGTCGCTTTGATGTCACAGTTGCTGCTGCCATCTGAGTCCTCGATTTCTGCCCCGATGCAGCTGTACACCATGCTCACCAGGTCTGTGGACTGTACAGGGACAAAGACGGACATACATGCGCAAAGTCAAATATTACACCTCATACATTTTTATACAGGATATATAAAGCTCTCTGGGATTCACAGCTTGTTTTTGATGATCTACTGAATCTGTCTGGTGGTAACAGTGGAGAGAGTGAAGCCTATGATTAAAATTTATATTAGTATTCAATTATACCAAAATTAAACTATCCCTCATTTTGCAAGGGGTGTCCTCAAAGCCCCTCAAGGATCAGTGAGGATCCATGGTCTCTACTTTTAGAACCAAAGGGATTTGGATGAGAGTGAGTGTGTGTGTATGTGTGTGTGTGTGTGTGTGTATTTGGCAGAGATTTAAAATAGGCCATACAGTCCTCCACACCTCAGACATGCTGAGGCTGAGGCTGAGAATAGCAGGTGGTGGGCACAGCATGCAACTGTGCACCGTCGTGTCATGTGGGACTGTAGGAATTGGGAGCAGGATGCTCACGGTTCAGATTCATGTATACGAGTTAGATTGGAAGCAGACAGCAGAGAAATAGTATTAGAAGACATTTGCATTCAATTGAAATGGTTTGGTGTTCCAAAGTGTGCACTATTGCACAGAGGAATAAAACTGTGTGTGCTTATATGGAAGTTAAATACACACTTAAGAAAGCCCTTGTGCTTTCAAAGGTCAAAGGTCAGGATTAACTAGAGAGCAGAAGCCCTGGAGCTGCAAGGGATTGAGTGTTGGTGGCGTCTTGCTGTGATAAAACTTCAAATTTAGGATTTCTGGTCACTGTGACTGTCCCTAACACTGTACCTGTCTCTGGATGAGGCAGGGGGGGCTGGCAGCCCTCAGCCCGTGCACAGGTGCGCCCTGCATTGGCCGAGGTGAGGGCATGCTCCCGTTTGCTCCTGGAACAGCGCTCTCTGGCCTCACAGCATCCTTAGGGTGCTGAATCATCGAGTAGACGTTCTCTGAGGCGCTGCTGGAACAAACCGACAGAAAAGAAACACATTTTCTTGAGTCTTGACCTTGGGGGAGAGGGAGGATGTTAGTAAGTGGTGGCTGATCTGATCTGCCCTCAAATTGACTTTCATGGCTTACAGATTTTTAATGTGCTGTAAATCAACAATCCTTTTAATTATTTTTACAATATGCAATATAAGCCTGTGCCTTCTTTGTCATTAATTTTAAATGTCTGCATTAAGGGACAGTTTTTTGGCCCAGATTCTGTTACGCTTTCCAGTTTGTCTCTGTGCTGCTGTAAAAAAGACAAAAGAAACAGAGTCAGAGTGCAGCCAAGTGAATACAGCAACAAACAATCTCTTTGATTGCTTAGCAACAAACTGCAGGTAAAACACTACAAAACACTTTAAACCGTTTTTAAAAAGCTGTTTCTATCTATAGCCGGCCTTCAGATGAGTCATCTGTTCTTTTATTCTTCTCTTTCAGACTGCTGTGAAACTTGGCTTCTGTTTAAGTGTGCAAGTCCAGCACCACAGCCGGGTTGTTAACCAGCAGAGGAGAATACATCACCAAGTTTTAGTTTAGCCACTATTCCTTTAAGTTTAATTTGTAACCACTTCTGCCAGCTGGAACACACGGTGCAGCTCTCACCGAGTGCCTTTTTTCCTTTCATTTTGTCTAACTGTGCAACCCCCCCTAATGGTGAGTGCCTACTGATTGCTATATTTTCCCCTCGGTTACTAATCTGTGTAATTACACATTGTAAATTTTCCCCTCTTACCAGACTGCTGTCTACTTTTTAAACTATTGTGCCATTATGTAACTTCACCTTCAATGTTTCAGCGCCGTAATTTTAAAGCAAAGAAAAAACAGTTGGAGATGGCGAAATATTTTCTTCCACTGAAATATTTATGAAGCTATGAAGTGACGTTAATGCCCAGTGCTGGATTAATTTAACAGCCGTCTCATTCTCTGGGTCCATGCACTTAGATGTTACTTTCACTCCCTCCTTCCACTCTCCCCTCCCCTGCGTACGTACTCCGAGTCCTGGTTAGAGATGGTGGAGTTGCGGTTCTTGCGGAAGCCGGAGAAAATGGACAACACGCTGCGCCTTTTCTTCCTCCGCAGCGACTGGGCCTGATGGAGGGAGGACAACTGACTGAAAGGGAGAGAAAGGGGAGGAAAGACAAGGGGGGAGAGAGAAGACATTATTGGTAAAAACAAGAGGAGAAATGGATATAGAGAAGGATACATACAGTAGTACATACATATACAAGAGTTAGAGGTTGTTTTTCATGGGGTTGTGCTGTTAAAACCATTATTGCACCATATCCTGTACAAGTCATCGCTAGCTACCTGATCCCAGTGTTAACATCACTTATACGAATGAACCATTTGACAGTGACGGACAGACTTTCTCTTCAGAGTGGCCTGTACACATGGTTTCACATATTTGACAGAAGGCGTATTATTTGCTGCCTCAGTGAATCTTTTTTATGCACCGACTGCCGGTTGGCATTAAGCACACATGGTCATGAAGCCTTAACACTGTTTGGGAACTGTCATTTCCAATGTGGCTGGAGCAGACATGGTGCTGTCCAGCTCTGAGCTGAACGTTACTGAGCCATTTATGGGGATCTTACAATCCTTATTTAAGTAATTTGCTCAAAAATGATGATCACAATGTTCATTACACCACCTGAAACCCTTAACCTAAACTGTAGACGTCACATATATAATTCAACTATTCAAGATTCACTAATTACACCATCATTTTACCAAGTGTAGTTTGTTATTGAAGGTTTTTATTTGATTGGCTAGTTCAGTGAGAGCGTCAAGCCAGAGGAGCTTTGGTTGTTAGTGATATTAGACCAAAGACCTGCTGCTGTGATTTGACACCTTCTTTAATATCAAATTCAAGGACTTTCCAGGCCCAATTCCCTCAAATTCAAGGACCCAACATGTCATAAGTTTGAGACATGGATCAAGTTTAATTGTTGTTACAATTTTTATAATGAGAATTAGCATGCTTTACAGAAGCTCACAGACAATAGCCTATTTGCTAATGTTAAGTATCAATAAATTATAAAACTATTTTTGCACATAATATATAATATAATATATATAGTATATATAATATATTCTCCCTTTTGTCCTCCAGCTAGTCGCTAACTGTGTCTGTATGTTGTCTGGTTCAGGTCAGGTTAGTGAAAAATGGGTTTTTAGAGCATTTTGGCTCAAAACAAAAAAGCTCTGACGAGTGTGAGACTGTAGGTTCATCGCTTAAAGCCACTCCACCTTCACCTACAAGCAGTCATGTGATCCACTGTAAATACAGAAATCATTACTAGACCAAACTATTCAATACACTGCTTTACTGGAATTATTAAAAAAAGATTATTTTAAGTTTGTCGTGAACTTTTACATCAAGTGACAATGATAAACAGTCTGATATTAAATTAGCACCTTTGTGATTTACTGTAGAATATACAGCTGAAGCTAATTACTGTGTGACGTCCATGTGAAGTGTATGTTGATGTCGTTGTGTCTCTCTGATATGTAATTATTCTGCCGAAGGTCTGTAAACGCCGCCAGTTAGTGCTGCGTCTAATACAGAGAAAAGACAACTTTGCACGACCTGCTGCAGTTTCAAGGAAAATGAGATGGAAAATAAGAGGCTGGGCTGTGACAGTAAACAAAATGATTTATTCTATGTAATGAAATATGTTCTAGTTATTTCTCAAATAGAGTTACACATGAGGCCTCTATTCAGTTCAAATGGAACCTCTCCATGTCATTTGTCCAAAGTGCTTCAGGGGCATGCTGTGTATTTATCACCAATAACATAAAATACCATGACAGAACAAAAGCATTGGACAGGGAAATTCAACAGTCCTGTTTTTAAAGCATGATGACGTTCCTTGAAGGATCACAGTGGCAGAGCATGAATCTGTATGTTGAAGTGGAAAGGTGCAGACCAGGAAGTCACTCTGCAGGCAAGCATCAGTGACTTGAATTTGATTGGGAAGCCAACGGAGGTCAATGAGCAGTATGCATCAAGAGGTAGGTGGCATACTGAGGCAGGTGAAGCTCGACTTTTGTTATGTTGTATAGTGCAAAGCAGAACAACTGGGAGACGGACGCAACATGGTCAGAGGAGGAAAGCCGGTCATCAATCACGACACACAGGTTTCTTGCAGCCTTGCTTGGCATGAGAGATGAAGAGGCGATTTTTACCTGATGCGGTTGGATTCAAACCAAACACGGGTTTTGCCCGAAATGCCAACATCAGAGAGTGCAGATCGCATTATGGGTAGCAGGATGTGGCGGTTTACCGTGTTGAAGGCTGCTGATACGTCCAGGAAGACGGTACAGAGAACCAAGCTGCAGCTCTAGCTGACCTTAAGGTTTCTGTCTCAGACAACAGAAACGTTTCAGCGGAGTGGCCGCTGTTAAAGGCCGACCGGTGTGGATAAAGGAGGTCGTTCTGTGCGAGGAATTCTGAGGCCCGTTTGAAAGCCGCACTTCCGATGGAGAAGAATGGAAGTAGTTTCCAACTTGAGCACGGTTGAGTGAAGGCGTCTGAATGCGGTTAGAAACATCGCCAGTGGAAGCTGGGAGATAATTGGCTTGGAGGAGGTTGGTAGGAATGGGGTCTAGTGGACATGTCGTAGCAAGGCTTCAGGTCAGGAGGTTTGACACCTTGTGAGAGGGGTGAATGAAGGAAGTGCTGCGCCATTCACCGGAGGAGGCAAAGAAAGGCATTAAGTAGGACTTCTACATGTTTGGCTTGCAGATGCCGTGCCCTCAGTGCGAGGGCAGACCACGGAGAGCGATGCACCCTTAACCGACCGGAACCGGTTGTCTGAGTGGTTCAGAGAACTGGCCACTGATGGCCGGCACCTTTTCAGTAAAGAAAGAGGCAAAGCTATAAGGTGAGAGGGCTTGTGTCCGGTGGAGGTAGTGGACGACTGAGTAGCGTTATGAAGGTGGAAAATAATTTCCAAGAAGTCTGCTGCACTGCTGATCTTATCATTGTATAAAGCAGTTTTAGCAGCGCTGATGCTGCAGGAGAGGGAAGATAGGAGTGACTGATAACCCCTGAGATCAGAGGCATAGAGGAGGAAGCCTCGTCTTACGGAGGTGTATAATAATACATCGCTATTTTTGGTTCAGCAGGTTCACAGGTGCTATTACCAGATGTGTTAGTGAGGCTGGTATTGCCTTCACCTCGAGTGTGTGTGTATGTGTGCGTGGTTATATGTCCGTCTGTCTCAAGATTAGAGCTTAGCATCTTGTAATTATGAGGAAACATTTTCATAATTAGGAAATCCTCTTCTTTTCTGCCTTTGTCAGCGCTGCCTGTGTATCTGCTGAAGATTGTTAGGAATGTGTATTGCATAACCTGCCCCCCCCCGTCCTCCTCACCAGCTTTGTTTTGAATGATAACTTAACTCTGATAATCACATTCTTTCATTCATTATGAAAGATGATCATTATGTCATACTAATGAGAACTGTCATGTATAATTGCAAGATGAAGTTCAGTGCTGTGCAAGTTCACACTTTACATGAGCTAGCTCAAAGTTCAGCTCACACAGATTAAACTAGTTCATGTTCATTTCTCTCTTTTTTTTAATGAGTTGCTCTGAGCTATTCTTTTTCAGTAGAACCTCCTCCTACAACATTCACCCCCCCCCCGCCATCACTGCCACTTCCCCAACTAAATTTTTCACTATACGCGACTTCAGAATCATAGACAGCTTTGTTTTAATTGATTCTCCTGGTCTGAACCCGTTATAATTCAGCTGCTAGGTGCCAGTTGCTGATGGCAGTCCATGCGGCGTCCGACACCACCGCTGCAATGTTTGAATTGCCAGCATTAGCCATGCTAGACGCACACTGGGTGCAGCTCCTCTTCTCTTTGGATGGTTTTTTGGCAGTTGGCAGACAACTTTTTGGGGCGTTTCCGCCGCCTTCTGGTGCGAGAGGATTGTTAACTATTGTCAGACTCAAAAACGCTCAGGCCCCCTGGGGTTGGCAAGCTGATTGGTACATCTGGAACACCTGTGGCATGTGTTCCAGGGTATAGAAGTCCTGGCTGCCAACAAATCTCTCTCTGCTCCTCCCCACTGGCACATCACATTTTGGGTTTGGTTATGTTGTCTTAGGTTAATCCTTATGTTTAGTTCTGCACCTTACAACACCTGCACTAACCTGCCTCACTCATGCACATTACACACTACTGAATTTACTGATTTCCACACCTCATACTCAGAAGATTTAATTTGGCATCTGGTATTTGGTTTAAGAAAAAATATTCTTTATTAGTCTCATCCATGGTGTGTTTCCCTTTTGTTGTGGCCACTTAAGCCAGAGTCATAACGGCTGCAAACTGATAACGGTCAGTTAACCGTTCAATGAACACGCTCATTTAGTGCATTACTGCACGTTTAGCTGGCTTCCTCCCTTTTAGATGCTAAAGAATAAAATATCAGGTATGAACATTTTTTCACTCTTGCATGTGTGTTGTCCTCAGGGGCCACCGTAGTGAGGAGGCACTTACTGCATTTTTTAACGACTATATAAAAATAAAACTGATTCCGTGAGCTACCTGTCAGGCAGGACTCTCTTGCTGTAGAAATCAGGTAGTCCATCCTCCAGCATGTTGACTCCTCCGTTCTCTGAGCAATGCTACACACACACACACACACACACACACACACACACACACACACACACACACACAGGAAACAGATAGAATAACAGGATAACAATCATCAATCCGCCATGTTGACAAAAAGCTGAAAGGCTCACAAAAGGTATCATCATTTCAAATGGTTGGCTGGCAAACCCGAACGCACTGCCAACATAGGTCTGTTTATAAAACAACTCCTCATCATGCTACCCTAACTCAGTTTGTAGCGATTTCAAAAAAAAAAAAGAAGCTTTTTACAAAGTCTCAAAACAAACAAGCCGCTAAGTTAGAGGCTGCCCCACGGCCCCTGGGAGATGGCTGTGCGTGATTAACATTTGAGTCACAGAGACACATGCGACAGCTTCCTACTTTAAAAGGAACTTATTTTTGGAAAGTGCCACTGGCATGGGAAACAAGATGAATAACAAAAGTTCACACAAAGAAGTCGAGAGATAAATAAAAACTAAAGGGATAAATAAATAAAATGCTAAAAAACTATACATGTTGGGTTTATTTTCTCACCTCTACACCCTCCTGAGCTCTTTTGTGGAAACATACGGACTGAGCGTCACGCTGCATTGTGAGATCAAAAATGGGGCAGTTAAACATGATAACACACAATGGTGCCACTAGCACAATATAAAAACTCTATTTCCCCTCTAGGTTCCATAAAAAGACCCAATTTAGGAAGTGTTACCTGTGTTAGAACCAGGTCGGAATACAAATCTCATAGTGTTTGTTGAGAACAAGGTCTCAAGGACCTCAGAACAAGGTCAGAGGTCACTGCAATGCTATTGGCCGTCAACTCACAGATTCAGGTGGTAGGTGCCCGGCTCTGTGTCTCCGCGGCGGGCGGGGCCTGACGTGGGTCACATGGCGTAAGGGCGAGCCGTTGGTGGGGAGTGTGGACAGACACTCCCATGATGCCGAGTGGGTGAGCGGGGCAGAGTGGGGTGGGGCAGAGGGGGTGGGAGAGGGACAGGGCTCGTCACCTAAACCTATAATGACACAAAGGATTGCGACAAAATGGAGATTATTCTCATGTCTTATCTTCAATTATCTATTTTAAGGTGAGCCCTCTTTGATTTTGATTAAATATGAAGCTCCTTCATAATCACTTACAAAAGAACAGTTGGAATCACAACACAAATATGAAAACTTAAATGCCTGCAGTTTTAATATCTAGGTCCTTAGCCACATTATCTGCCCTGTTGAAAATGAAGTGTCAACTCTGCTATTCTTAGACCATTATTATAAGGGGAAAAAAAATGGAAAGTTCGGCCTGGGGGCAGTGTCATAGAAAAGGCCAAGTTAATCTTTTAATTTTAGGATATTACATGCAAAGATTTAATACACAGGCTAAAAGCAGAGTTACTATTAGCATAAGCATTAGCATAGACGGAGAAAAAGTTGCACACCACTTGGGTGGCTGAGGAAACGGTACTTTTTTTTTATTTGATTAAAAGTCAATTGACCCTGACCCTGCTGTTATTTTAAATATATGGTGCTACATCAGCACAAGTCAGAGAAGCAGAGGACTCACTCAGTCTGGTGGAGACGGGACGGATCCTCCTGGTCCTGGCGCTCCGCTTCTTGATAGCCATGGTGTCCTGTGATCAAAGAAGATAATTACATAATGAGCAGTGATTTTATTTTTAGGGCCCAAACATACTCAGTTAGCAGTTTATAAGGAAACCTAGTTAAAACTAATGCAGTCTAATGCAAGAGTCCTGCAATAAATGAAGGTTATAACGTTCGGTTTTCTGCTGAAACGGTTTCAGAGAAGTGTTGAGTCGACTTTATGATCATGCCGGAGGCTGTAGGTTGTTGTACTGTTGAACTGTATTGTGTTATACTGAGAGGCGTTTCTACTATTTTGCCCACCCCATTTACATCAAATAGAGCAGAATAAATAATGGAAACGCATCTCTGTATAATGCAATACAATTCAGCAGCATCACACAGTTCCTGCAATAACAGATGATTATAACCTTCATGAAGGAAGATTTATTGCAGGACTCTTGGACTAGACAGCAAGAATGTTCCCACCTTTGTAAGACTACAGTGATTCAGTCAGTCGGCCTACAGATAATCCTTACACTTGTTTTACTGGTGTTACTCACTCACTCTTCACACAGCGCTCACGTCAATCAGCATGTTTGTTTTGCTTTTCTTTTTGCTCATAAACCGAGTGTGCTGTAAAAAAAAAAAAAAAAACTCCAACCTGTGTTGTTGTTTTAAGTGTTGTAATGATAATGATATCATTATCAAAATCAAAATGATGTGAAAATGAATAGTTTTTAGTCAGCGAACATAAAATGTCTCGACGCCAAACCCCTCAACCGAACGACCCAAGGGAACTTTTTCAAGCTGCTCATATTTCCTTCCACAGCCAGAAATCCAATCATATTGAATTTGTCAGATTTTCTACAAAAGGAAAGAGGAAAATTCTCACATTTCAGAAGCTGAAACCGGTAAATGTTTTCACTTTTTGTTTGAGAAATGGTGTTAACTATCAGCAACTGTTGCCATACATTTGCTGAAAATCAAATAACTCATTCACTATCCATAGTGCTTTTCCTTATAGGGCCGCCAATTCGCCTAAAACCTGCATGTCATTGGACTGTGGGAGGAAGCTGGATCACCAAGAGGAAACCCACGCACCCACCCCACACAGGAAGCCCCAAGCCGGCCGGTAGGTTTGAACCCAGAACCTACTTGTTGTGAGGCAGCAGTGCTAACCACTGCACCACCAAAATTAAATAATTGCTGTTTAGATATATATAAAAAAAACACTATTCAGTAAAACATACACATAAAATCAAACACTTACTATTCCCAAGTTGACGCCAAAGTCCTCATCAGGGAACTCCAGAGACTCGACTAATCTGGACTGTCTGATCGTGCGTCTGCCCGTCCCCACGTCATCCCAGCGCTTGGCCTGAGAAACCTGCCGCAGCTGATGCAACACACACATTAAACACCATTAAGCACCATCACACACACAATTCATACACAGTGATGACACCTGCAACAATATCCTTCCATGCAATCTCAAGAGGAAGAAGCGCCTCCGCCCTTCTTTCCAAAAAGTTCACAACCAAAGCAATTGGTACTTTGATGTCGTTGTTGGCAAAGCCCAAGAAAAATTATGAATAAAATACAATTTCTTGATTTTCAAAGCGGAGTGAGGGCGTAATAAAGGACAAACTGGCACTGCAGCAAAACGGGGAAAGGAGAATGAGGCAGTGGATGGAATGCAGAGCAGAGCAGGGAAGGCAGTGTTATTGCCAGACATCTATTTTTGCCTCCTTTTCCCACAGCCTTCATTTTAAACAATTTAATTTTACGGAAAGGAGAACCTGCAGGGTGTAATCATGTCCTTAACTGACTCAGATCCAGTTGTTATGTTGTCTCTGGGGGCCGTGCTCTCCTCAAAAAAAAAAAAAGAAGCTACTTTATACTTAAAAACCTTAATCCTAATGACACATGAACCAGAGTGCCTTCTTCAAATAATTACACACACTAGTAATTCAAGAGGCGCAGGCTTTTCGACAGCCTCGGAAATTTACATCAAAAACTCTCGAGACTCATCTGATTGTGACGGGTCCTCGGACACGTCAGAAGAAGAGGCTCCACAGCTGATTCTTAACTCACTTAATTTAATATATAAATAAATGTGTGTGTGATTTGTGATAAAATGGCTTTTTTGTACATTTATGTATTCACAGTAATGGTTCGACAGGGAGACGACATTCTTTAAAAATGCATTTCTGAGAGTTTAATTCAAACCATGACTCATCTTACTATTGAGAAATATGGACTCAGACTGAAATCATCATATCGCACACAAACACACTGCATAAATCCTGCAGTGTACACGGTAGTGAATGGTTTTGTTAAAGCCACAGTAGGTTACTCATGGATTATCATTTATATAGAAGCAATAAAAATAAATTCGTTTTTTTTATTTTTTTTATCGTTTTCGGTGAGTAGCGAGTGTGGGAATGATCCAACCAATTAGAGGAAGTCTGAGGCACAGAGTCTGCTTGCATCCTGCCAATCACCAGTTTAAAGGCCCTGAAAACCAGTTTTCTCAATCAGCTTCTTACTGTGAAGGATGGGGACAAACATAAATAAAACACACTATTTAAAGGTGCTATATGTACTTGTACTTGGAGGTGGTAATAGTTGATTGCGGTTAGAATACGCCGTCTGGACAGAGCTACTTCCTCATCCTCTCTTTCCACCACAGGAGACAGCTCTTGGCGAGTAAAGGAATTAAGTTTGATGGTGAACTCACAACGTTTCCTCTAGACTGGTAAATAAACAGCTGTTAACGCTAACGTTGGCGATGTAGCAAAAGTAAAAACTTACACACAGCTCCTTCAATGCCAAAGGAGAAGTACTTTGAATCGTTTTAAAGTGGGTTGGACTCGGCAGAAAAAACATGATGTCACATACTTCAATGCACCAGTCAGGATTTAGCAACATTTGAACATTTGAATCACAGTGTGACGGCAGTTGTTGAGTTGTTTACTTATGTTGCCAGGCCACTGTCAATTAAATATGATCAGACCACAAAGACATGCACACACAGTTCTCACAAAGCAGATAAGCAGAGTTATAAACTCTCAATTAATAATACAGATTGATTTTTGCTTATTTTTGGCTGTGACTTTTTTAATTTATTTATTTATTTATAAATGATACAGAAATTTACTTTGATGAAAACAAGCTTTAAGAGACTTAAAGGAATAATTTGGCATTTTGGAGAGAAAATCAATATCACTCTCATCTCTGTCTGCTTGATGAGAGCTGGAGCCAGGAGACGGTTAGCTTAGTTTAGCTTAGTTTAGCATAAAGACTGGAAACACTACCAGCACCTCTGGTGGGGTTGTATCTTGTTTGTTTGATTAAAAAAAAAACTGAAGTGTAAAGAAACATGTGGAACTATTCTTGGCTGGCAGCAGGGACTTCCTGGTGACTTGTCATCACTGTGAGGTTGCCAAGCAACCAGCTGAGTCACATCCAACTCCAAAGTGAACAAACACAATTCTCAGAGTGTCAAATTATTCCTTTACAATGATCATGCAGAAATTTAAAGCTGAAATCTGTAATGTTTTTGTGTTAGGCTTATTGTTGGCCTGTCCATTGTCCTATATCTTTGTGGAAGTACCAGTCAATCAAAACCAAGCTGCATCAACTCTGTCAACACCAGATGCTCCTACATCACACATCTGTGCTGGAAAGTAGTTACAGATTTCAGCTTTAAACCAGAAGACAGATTTTTTTTTTTTTCTACAAGCTACAAAGAAGTCATGCAGTAAAGGGATATTACCAGTACCAGCGTTTTATGAGTGGTGTAGAGCTCTTGCAGAATCTGATCCACTATGGAGTTGGTCAGATAGGAGACCACAGACAACTTCACCTCCCTGAGAGACAAACAGAGAAACACACACACACACACACACACACACACACACACACACACAAGAAAGATACAACAACTCAGTCAGTATCTTCGCTGAAGTTCTTCGCTTGATGTTCCACCAGCTCTCTCTCTCTCTCTCTCTCTCTCTCTGTCTTACTCCAGGGCTCTGTTGATATCCTCAGCTGCTCTCTCCATCAGGGCGTTGCGGATGGCGGAGCGAGGGATCGAAACTTGCTCAGAGATGGATGAAAGAGGCGGGTTGAGTCTCTCGGCTGCTGCGCAGGACATGGGACACAACTCTCGGCACAGAGACACCATGGAGTCCACAACCACCTGGACACAAACACCCAGAGAAATGCATCACTACACAAACACACACACAATTATCCACATTTTCAAGAAATAAATATGTTTCCAAAGCATTTAATAATTCATTCAGTGTTTTCATCTGCTCGCTTCGCCGTTACTTGTTTTCATCTTTTATTTCTCTACAAAGCAGCAAGCATCCATTTATCAACCAGTAACTATTCACATCTGTTCAGATCTGATCCAGATGTTTAACTTGAATGAACACATACGTGAACATTTTCACATTTTAATTGATTATGACCCCTGCAAATCAGAAATGTAACCTTGTGAATAGCAACCAAATTAGAAAGTACAGATAGAGCTGTAATAGGGATGTCACGAGATCCGAGGCTTCGGTTGATGATGATCTGAAAATGTGACGGTACTTGTTTTCCCACAGTACCGTCAGTATCAAAGGTATTATAGACGTCCTAGCTTCTAGAGATGTGATTCTTCCTGGACTGATGAGAGCAGTATAATAACACTACAAGTGTCCTAGTCTGACATCAAACTCAGAGAGAAGAAGAAGCCAGCAACGCGTGGAATGGACGACACAGAAGAGGTAACACCTCAAACTTATCTCAGCGGCTCAGAGACAGACATCAGATCTCTACACAGAGTTCAGGGTGAGTTTCAGTTGTTAACTTTACATCAACAACATCTCCTCAACATGTTCATGTCCTGAAATGTCACTTTTATTGTTTGTGACTTGCGACAGCCGACATCTGTTGTAGCAACCTCCACACACAGCATTCACAAAGGCTAACGTTAGCTTGTTTATGCTAACTAGCATAAGCTCCTAACGTGAGCTGAGTGCTCACAATATTAGCAGGCTACAGTCATGACTATTCGGTCTGTTAAAATATAACACTGATTTTTTTTTAATGAATATTTTCACACCTTGAGTCTGTCACCTTCTTAGTCAGTTTAAAGTACTGCTGTACACTCACTGTGTGGGCAGTGTGTGCTCTTGTTTTCTGTTTTTTGGTATCGAGAGTCGTGGAATATCAGTGGTACTGGTGCAGAGTACCAAGATTCTGGTATCGTGACATCCCTATGAATAGTGATCAAGTAAGTTGGAATTCAATAGAAAGCCTCCCAGATTCATCCCCAGGGTGTGCTGCTTCTTTATCATTCAACCACATTGTGCTGCTGAATCCCACTGGGACCAGACCTGAACTAAAAAAAGTGTTCCCTCCCTGTGAATTTATATGCTACGTTTCTTTTGAAGTCAGCGTACCTGCACTGCACACACACACACACACACACACACACTCACGCACCATAAATGGGCAATTTAAATGCAACTAGTCCACATATGGAACAGCTGTTTATCAAAGCCACGGTTTAACCCCCTGAACATACCTGCAGCTCTTTGTCGGCCGCTTTGGCCAGTTCTCCAGCCAGAGTGTCCAGGCGCTGTTTGACGGGGCCGTCCACTGACAACACATGGGCCAGCTCACACAGAGATGGGTACAGCTAATGCGCACACACACACACACACACACACACACACACACACACACACACACACACACACACACACAGGCAGCAGGACAGGGAAGAGAAGGGGTTAAAATCAGTAGAAGAAGAATTAAGTATCAAAAGTAAAAACGTCTGAAAGTTATAACATCATATGTCTTATATTATTGGATTATTACTATTATTATTTATAAATCAATCCAAGTGGCATTTTGATATTGCAGCATATCGAGGTGAAGCAAATTTTGATGATGGTTGGTGTAATCTATAAGAAAAACGTCATATTTTATAAGCTGATCACCACCTTCTAATTTATCTAGCTACCACATTTTCAATGAATCTAAATCAAGTTTTCTGTAATTTAAACATAACTGCTGACCTGAAGGATTATTCATCAACCTTTACCTTAAATTTTTTTCATGCTTGAATTTTTATCGAGTTTTCACAAGAATATAAACAGAGCAGCACATCAAAAACGAAACGGGATCACATGTACACAACCAAATACGAAATATCATCATGCAACTATTTTAATCAGGCATTCGTTTAGTCCGTGTTGTGTCTCATATAAATGTTCCATCTTTTCCAGTTCTTCTTCTCTGACTCTCAAAAGATACGTCAACTTTTCCATGATGAAAAAATTTAAATTTCCAGCCACTGTTCTTCATTTGGAGCATTTAAATTCAGCTTCTGGTAACAGCTTTCTTACTTGCTGACAGCAGAACATTGGTCAGGCAATATTAACCTTATCTTTGTACAGTTCCAGAAAATGTGTGAGTGGTCAGCCTCCATGGTCCCACGCAGACTCCTACAGTGTCGGAGGCTTCTTTTTTTATTTTGGGTTTTATGAAAAAACGGGTTGAATCTTCCTGTGTAATTCCCTTCATAGCTTGAGTGAGCTTGTGGATGTACATTGTGTCTCACACATTTCATACCCCTCTTCCTCAGTTACTGGAATCCTTAACTTTGCTTCTTTTGCTTTTATGCAGGTTGATTCCTGCCTGCTGTTTGTATGCATCCACAATCAACCTAACACCATATGACCATAGAGATTTTTCACAACCTGGCAAACTAAAATTTGCTGTAATTAATTGCTTATATCTGATCAATTAAGTATTAGTAAAAGATGAATTATTAAGCCTTTCTTATTGAGCCTTTATAAGAAAGAGTGAGTGTCTCACATCCTTCAGTCTGACTCTGTGTGTTTAGAGCTCCGACATGCAGACTGAACCAATATTAAAAAACTCATTTGTTACAGCTTCCATTAAGGTTTGAAATAGCAGCAGTTAAATGTTGTATTGTTGTACTGGAACTTCGTATGGTCACAGAGCAATTTGAGGCAGCATCTACACTGGCATTAGCAATATTCTATTTGTCACTTTTACTGTTGTGTTACACTCGTGCAATGTTTTTTCTGGTCATATTGATTTTATTGGCTTCAACAGTATCGACTGTATTTTATGAAAATAATGCCTTTTCATGTGTGAATGATCATGAGGATGCTGCTAATGTTCTGTGACACAGTGATGCTGAGCCAAAGATGAGGTATATCATGTCTTTATTTGAAAGTGTGAAATGATATAATCTGCGAAGTAACTAGTCACTAAAGCTGCAAAACAATTGTAATGGAGTGAAAAGTACAATCATTCGTAGAGATATAAAGTAGCATAGTCTCTCAGTCAAGGTTTAGTTACAACTCTGGACTAATTCAAGATGGATTGACGCTGACTATTGATTAAATATTCAATTTAAAATGTTGTTTCGCTGGGCCTACAGGGCAATATGGATGCACATCTCACAGTAAATAATACTCATCGTGTATTCAGCCAAGCCATGGTCTTTGAACATTTCCTAAACTGCTTTAGCTATCATGAAGTTTTTCCATTTGTTGTTTTCTGAGAAACAACTACTGTAATGAAATGCAATTCAACAAATAAAGAGTGTAAAATAAACCTGTGTCTGCCTACACTTTTTCCACAACTCTTAAGGGAATTGATAAAGAATTGGACCGATTAGCAGAATTACCGATACTGATACTGGTATCAATAAAATCTTAGCAATTCCCATTCCTTGTCTTTACCACACATTCTTATATATGTATTATATGAATCATTACAGTTTACAAGTAACGAAAAAAATGTCACTCACAGCTCTCGAGTTCCTGACTTCTTTGAGGATCTGTCTGGCCGTCTGCACCTCCTCTCCTTCCTCGCAGCCTTTCAGGACACACACCTGCTGCTGCACCCGCACACACAGACGCTCCATCACCTACACACACACATACACACACACACACGCGCGCGCACACACACACACACGCGCGCGCACACACAGACACACACACACACACACACACACAAAAAAAATCAATCCATATAATAAGTTACAAGCACAAAGACATTCAGTCTACGATCACAATAAGAATCTTGACTTGTTTACCATTATGTGCACAGACAGACACACACCTGTTCAGCAGTGCTGGTGACGAGGCCTTGGTGCAGCCTGAGAGCCTGTTTCTGAGAGAAACGCTGAGTCTGGTTGTTTCTAAGCAGGGCACGCTGGATCTGTCTCACAAACACACACACACACAAACACACACACACATGCGTGCACACACACACACACACACACACACACACATAAAACAAACAAGGAGGGAGAGGGGGGATGACAGGTGTTTACAAAGCGCAGTATGCAGGAGACAGGAGACAAGTCCATTTGCATCGTAATAAGGAGACTGGAGAGAGAATTTTCATCCCCAGAAATAAGCTGGATGCCTTTGATTTTTTTTTTTCTTGACTCAGCAGGTCGAAGTGCTCACTGCTTAATCATCTTATGTAAAGAAAGATGGAATCAAGTGTTCCTCAAGGACTTAGGAGCTTCACTGACAATGCACAGACAAAAACTCCTCTAACCCCAAGTAAACACTACAGTATACTCCAAGCAAAAGCAGTTCAGTAAGAACCAGAGATGATTCATTAGGCTAGAGCCACAGCAGAACCGTTTTCTAATGTCAGTGCACTGTTGATATGTTGTTTTTAGTTTCCTGAAGATGCATCAGAAAATGCTCCTTTAGCCTGCGAGCCCGTGGGGAGGAGAGATGTTGTGCATGATTGACTGACAGCCGAGCCGGCCGGGAGATCGAGTCTGACATGCAACGTAAACAGACTTGCTCTGTTAACTGCAGCTTACAAGCCAAGTGACAGACAGAATTTATTTAGCAGTGGTGGTGAAGAGAACTGACCACATCATTCAGACAGATCTTGATGTTGTGGGACTGTTTTTGAAGCTGTTCAAAGCACAACTGATGAGCTATCTAGCAATTTATCATGCCTAATGATGTTAAGCAAGCGCACATCTCCCTCATGGATGATTGTTTACGGACTCAAACAAGCTGTAAGACAGGATGTTAAAAGAGGCACTGTGACTAAAAAAAGCTTTTGGCACACAGTGTGTTCCTACACATAGATACATAACCGCACACAGCCATCATACGGGGCAGAAAATTAAAAATGTGAATGTCTGCCTCTTGTGATCCAATTTATGATGCAGTATAGCTCATTTACAGAGAGAGCTAAAGGCAGGATACATCTGAGCAGAGAAAGTCAACACAACAGCGCTCGCTCCTTACATTTTATCACCATCACGGGAGCCCAGACTAAGGCCCTTTACCCTGCCTTTAATGGCTACAGTGGAGCTGCTCAGTAGCCAGCAGATAAAAATAAAAAAAATTCAGTTGGACAAAAACAACTGCAAGTTCAGTAACTCAAATACCAAGCATCAATGTGTCAGGCAGCGCTTTCAGATGTGAGTTTGTAAAGTGACATTAGGCACCAACTGAGCTACAAACAGGCTGGCTGGCTTCAAAACCTCCCAAGTGCTTTTACATTACTTGGTCTGAAAGTTCTTCATAGCATAGCGCAGCATAACATAATATAACATAACATAAAATAACATCATAACATAACATATCATTACATTAGGTTATAGTACATCCTCTGAGCAGCACTACATTTTCAGGGCAGATTAGAGGCTACAGTGAATCGCTATCGTAAAGCAACAGGCAAGGCAGGGCTAGCTGTTTAGCATGCTAACTTCAGTAGAAGAAAAGACGTGATCGAGACAAGAGTTAACATTGGCGTTGCTTTCTAATACTGGACACAGCTCTTGGTGAGAAGTTTGGCGCTGCAACGTTTCTTCTAGACTGGAGAGTAAACAGCTATTAATGCTAACGTTAGCTATGCAGCAATAGCAAAACTTACAAACAGCTCCTTCAATATATATATATATATATTTTCATTTATCTTTTTAAATTTAGAGTGGGTTAGGCTTCCTTGTTGCTTTCCTGTTATATGAAATGATACAAGCTGAGCTATTCGAGGATGTGCTTTTATTTTGTAATCTATTCAATTAAATTAAATTCCAGAAACTTAATTTGTCCCCAGGGGGCAATTTAATATCTATTCTGTATAGAACTGGTTAGATATCACAACCCAGATAGTCATAAGACACTATGAAGAATCTGATGTATAAAAACGCTAAAACTTTCCATGCAGACTTGCTACATGGCACATACCACATGTAGTTTCCACAGCAGCAATATAATCTATAAATACTTTCAGACTTAATCATCACTTCTGACGCACAAGCAAATGAAAGTCATTCATCAGAATGTACCATCTCAGTCCAAAACTAATTTTCAGGCAAACGCTGTTATCCACCATCTGCATCTTTATAACATGTGAAAGCGAAGCTCCTCTCACCTTGGTCAGGGCTTGGTCGGTCTTCTCTGGGGCGCTGCGGTGTGCCTGGGCGACATCACTGAGGGGGAGGGGCATGTACTGCAGGGTAAAGTTGCTGTTTAGTGGCGAGAGGAGGGAGAGAAAGAGGGTAGGAATGAGGGATAATATTACCCTTGCAATAATAAACTGGATGATTTATGATGTTAACAAGAACAAACAGAAAAACACCCAGGGCGTTTATAACAGTTGTCTCCAATTCCCTTACACACAAATACACCCACACACTTTTGTACACACCCACATGCACAGACACAAACACACGAGCACAAACTTCACACCCACGTTTGACTGGCGCACGCACGTCAAAAGCCTGATGAAACTCCATGCAATAGTAAACACTATACAAAAGATGGCTATCTGCCTTTCATATGTGTGTGTGTGCGTGCGTGCGTGCCTGTGTGTGTGTGTGTGTGTGTGTGTGTGTGTGTGAGATCCGTTTTATGTGTGTATTCCTTTCTTCAAACACCGTGTGTTTTGTGTTCATCTTACTGCTCCAGCGCTCTCGCCACATCTTGGAAGCCTGTCGCTGTGGTGTTGTTACGATCCCATGTCACACTCCTGAGAGGGATCAAACCGGCAGGAAACAGGGGAAGACAGGCACAGAAGAGAAGAGGAGCATGATCAGTCGCTTTTTAGACACACACACACACACACACACACACACACGCACACATCTTTGTGGGGACCCGTTATTAACATAACCCGAACCCTAATTCTAACCCAAGCAAGTCTTAACCATCAAACAGCCATTTAAACACAGTGGGCTCCTGGTTTTCAGACCCCACGAATATTGTAAACACAACCCCCCCTCCCCACACACACACACACACACACACACACACACACACACACACACACACACACACACAGAGGACATAATATCACAGTTCCACTTCTTATCTGACCATGCAGCTGCACAAACATATCACAGAAGGATTATCAACACATTTGTCAGGACTTGTTTTTTTTTTGCTACATGCATAGAATGAGTCCATATCACAACATTAACAATGCATGAGCGACTGCCGTGCAACTAATGAGCTTCTGTTATTTCACAGTGCAGATCCTCCACCTACACTCGACACTGTCTAACTCCTGTTTTTAATACATCACTCATCTCCAGCCCCTCTTCCCTTTCATCCGTCCTCCTCCTCCATCCTCATCTCTCTGTTTCCCCCCACCCCACCCACTCGCTCTCTTTCTCTCTGCCCTAGAAATTCAATCAGCAAAACCCAAATCTCACTCCTTAGGTGGTCTCCCTCTCCCATCCCTTCATAACTTTTCTACCTCTCAAGTCCATATCCAGCCGTTTCTCCCGTCATAATACTACCATCCTACCCCCTGTCTCGCTGCTGTCCTCCTTTTCCCCCACCTCTTGTTTTTCACACCCTCCACTCCTTCACCCCCAACACACCTCAAAAACAAACACATATCTTCACTCAGCCTCTTCTTTTCTCTTACTTCAGCGTTGTACAATATGTTGTATGCCACAAGGCCATTTCTCTCCATCCCTCCTCCCCCTTTTCTCTCCCTCCTACCAATTCGACTCACTACCCCTCCGACTCCTCAGTCTTACCTTCTTATCTCCTACACGGTTCACTTTCCTTCGCCTGTCTTTGAAGCCCCACAATGAACTCACCGTTCTGCCTCGCAGCAGCCTCAGTGTGTCCTGTCCTCAAACGATACCTATAATATTAATATTCTCTGACCCTATTCTTTCATCTGTCCTCTAAAACCTCTTCTTTTCCTGTCTTACTCTTCTTCTTCTCCACTAATCTACAAGGAAATCCCTCTTCATTCCCACTACTCTAGTGACTTTCAATTAAACACACACACACACACACACACACGCACACACACGCACGCACACACACACACACACACACACACACACCTGAGTGTTGTGTTAATCTGCAGGGCTTTACTGAGCATCTTGGCCCCAGAGTCCTCCAGGAGGTTGCCACTCAGGTCCACCTTCCGCAGGCAGGCGTTGGAGCCCAGGGCGTTGACCAGCACCGTGCCCCGCTGGCGAAGCCTCGAGTCAGCCAAAGAGAGGGACTGCAGGGCCTGGAGAACACAGTGAGAGACAGCGTGTAGGGGGGAAAAAAAGATGGAAAACGATTTGATCACTATCAAGGGTGAAGGGTGTTTTTTTTAAACTGGACCTATGCTGGCTACTGCTTATTTGCACTTCTTTTCATGTTTCTTGTTTTAAAAAAAAAATTCTGAGCACAGTGCTTTCTTGCAGCATACACATACATTACATAACTTTTAAATGAACTCACTTCAGTGTTAAAACTGGTTTCAACCAACTTGCTAATTTTACAAATTACAGACTCTTCAGTGAAAATCTGAAAAACTTGCCTGAATTGTAGGTTGTGGTGCTACGTTTTAGCCTTGTGACTAGAAGTTGAATCCTATTTTTGAATTTCTGAATATACTTGTGATGAGCACCAGCCAGATTTTTAGCTGTTCACTGCAGCCTCCATATCTCTATGTTTAGTTTGTGTTTTATAGGGCTGGCTTGGTTTAAAACAAGACATTTTGAAAACTAGTCACTCCCTAGGCAAGAGTTACATGTGGCATCTCTGTTTGCTAAATATAAAGCTGGAGCTAGCAGGTGTTTGGCAGGTTAGCGTAAAGACTTAAGAACAACCTACAACTTGACATTTTTACACTTTGCTTTTTGTAAAGCTTAATTAAACAAGATATATGTTAATTAACAAGCTTTAGAGGTGCTGGTTTGCGTTTTTTGTTACCTTTGGACAGAGCCACGCTAGCTGCTAAGCTAGGTGTCTCCTGCTTCATATTAAGCAAACAGATAGAGTGATAGCAATCCTCCTATAACTCTTGAGGAGAAAGCGAATGGACATATTTCCCAAAATATCAAAACTATTTCTTTCAGAGTTTTTTTTCCCTCCAAATTTTTGTTTATGTATTTTGAATTTGCTGCATATCATTTTAGCTGCTGGGAGTTCTCGGTTTCTCACTTTCATGCTAGCAGCCTCCTATGACTCACTGGAGTGTTAGCATCAAAGCTCTCTAGAAGACACACACAGATGATTGTGATGTCGGTGTCGTCATCACTTACTGGTTGAGCTGCCTAACAGGCTGACCTCTGAGGAACATGGTGTAAAGCCTTTTACCTTACACATTTACAGTGGCTTATGTGCGCACACTTTCATGTAAATATCAGTCTGTGCTTGGTACGGGAGCATAGTTGTGAGCTATCCCCATCAACAGCGGTAAATAATTGAGAAAGCTACTTGTCATGCTGGATTTGCAGAGTGGAGAGCAGATAGAGCCTCGGGAGTCTGGTGAATAAACTGAGACCAAATGAATCACTCGCTGGGCCCACAGACATCATGACTCTGTGTTCGCACCTTGCACCTCGTGTATGTGGCAGGTGGGAGATTAAGCTTAAATGCACATGAACAAGGATGCAAGAATTTAAATGATGACAAGTGTGTGTTTGTGTGTGCACAGAATATGTGTGTGTGTGTGTGTGTGGTGACAGATCTGTGAGGTATGTGTAGGCGTGCGTCTGTACATAACGCCACAGAGGATTTCTGTGTGTACGTATGTGTGTGTGTGTGTACACAATATGTTACATAATCCAACTCACACACTCTTCCTCTTGCACCAAATGAACTAGTTTCTGCAGAATCTCATCCAGCACCCTGAGGAGGCAGAGAGAAGAGGAAAACAGTCAACATCAGTATCATCATCTCAGCCATCTGTAGTGCTGGCTCCCCATGTGGTCCGTACCTGCCCTTGATGTTGAAGTTCTTCCCCAGCATCAGGTGTTTGAGGGAGGGGTGCCTGGAGAAAGCTGGGATGACAGCCAGCAAGTCAGCATCCAAACCTGCAACACAACACAACACCATACACTGGAGCATCACTAGAGTAAAATAGTGCAACGCAAGCAATACTACGCTCTACTGAGCCTCTGTTGAAACCAACTTCAAAGTAGATTTTAATTACATCCTTGTAAGTAACAATCAAATGAGAGAACACGCATAAAACTTTAAGATTAAACTGAAAAAGTCAGATTTCTACTTGGCTGTCTTACCAGTGACTCATCATTTGCCAGTTGCTAACATTTCTGGCTCTCAAAGCTAATTTTTTTTTGTCTCACGATCTGTTTTGGAACAAAATCTCACTGCCCACTGAAATTCCAAAATACTCCCAATTAACCCCTCTCCCCCTCCCCCTCCACTCCCACCCACTCACATTCTCGAAAAAGAGGAAGCGGTTACCATGGCAAGATATTTTACCAACAAAGACTGAAATGGCTCATTCAAAAGAGAAAAAATAAACGTCTGTGGTTAAAATACGCTTACATACTTCTAATTTGATGTGAATTTATTTTTCCGTCAATGACAGGAAGCTGTGATATGACAGAGCAGGAGGAAGCAGAGGAGCTGCACCAGAGGAGACACATGTTAATGTTTCTTTCAATAATACTGGTTCTGTTAAACTAATAAATACACTAATGGCGGTTTGGAAATAAAGGCAGAGCCATCACTCTGTTTTTGTCAGTGGGAAGCGGTTGGCAGGATAAATGGTAAAAACAGAACACTGGCAGGAATACATCCTCAAGATATGCATTTGTTTTTATCGTTAGCAGATTTATAGAATTTAACTCAGTGGTGACGTGTAGATTGTGTATTGTGCAGCAGCGTCAAGGTGAAAAGGTTTCCATACAATTTCTTCTACTGGATGAAAACGTGTCTTCGATCCAGTCATGTGTGACTTTCAAATTACAACGCAGATTCACATGGCCTGTTCACCACGTCGAGATAGTGAAGTGGTGATATGAAATGTATTTTAAAATCGAGTCAGAGGGAGAGAGAATCTTTTTTGTTGTAAAATGAGAAAAGCTTTACAACATAATTCAACATTTCATAGGATTCTGACAGCAAGGTTACATGATGGTAAACATGGCCATAGAGGGGGGGGGGCGTTGGAGAAAAAAATGCTGGTGGACACATGAATACACCACCCTGTGTATTTACCCTGTCATCTCTTATTTCCCATTAAGTACAGGGCACTCACTGTAATACCTGTCATTGCTATTATCATTCTGCTATTGCATTAGGATGTGATGTTTACTTGAGTAAAGGAAGAGTAGTTGCTACACCTTGGTAAAGGCTAATGGGGATACAAATAAATACTGTATAGAAGACCAGAGATCACCTAGTACAAATATACTGGAATAATAAACACAGTTTAATGTAAAACAAGCAACATCAGCACAGTATGAACAAAAACAATAAAGGTTTTAAAACTATATTTTGACACAGGCCCAGTTTCCCTAATAACAAAGGGTCTCTTAGTTTGTATTGTGTGAATTTCCAAAAAGAAATTAGTCAAATTACCAAGTGACATGCTGTGACCCTGGGACTACTGGGGTCCCTGAAAGTGTTATGAGACAGGTCTGGGCCTTTGATCACTTTGCTCAGTTGGTAATCGAGCCCTGAATATAAAAGACAAACCACTTGTTGCCTTATGAATAAATGCACCGTTGCTGTTTTATGGGGCACTGCATTAGTTCAGACACGGCACTGAGGTCGCATTTGCATTAGGTGAATAACATCAGCTGTGTTATTCATGCGTCAGTTGCTGATTCACCGGCTGACTGGGAACATCCAATCACACTCATGCAGGTGCACAGCACATCCGTTACAACCTGTCACAATGACTCATACCAAAGCAACTTCCTCCATCATTCAAACCTCCTGCTCATGTGATTAGCTTTTGAAATTGTTGATTTAACTAAGATTGGATGTTCATAAGCGAGAGTTAGTGCTCCAAGCTGAATTTTCTGACAAATCTAAATGTACAAGCATTTCAGATACAGTAGGTGTCACTGACTGAATCCTTGCTGCTCTGTTAGTAAAAACATTGTACTAAATAATATTAAAATTTTAAGGGGAATAAAGTATAAAGACCTTGAAATACATGTTGACACCCAGCTGGATGTATCAATCTCCTTTAAAGGGGTACTCCAACAATTAAAGGAGCCATTCGTAAACTTCACACTTCCAGTTTGTAACGCAGGCTGCTATCATCAGGGTTAGATTGATAGTTACTCACTAGTTTTCAAATGATGCATTTCAAATAAAAACTGCACGTCAGAGCCCAGACCATGGCGCCTGCCATCAGAAGGGTTTCAACAGTGTGTCACCTTGCGGGTGTATGAGCAGGCGTGTGTCTCTTACCATTATCGGCGATGTCTAAAGTCCCCACGCACGAAACTCGAGGAAAGAGCTCCTGAATCACCCCGGCACCTGCTGACCTCAACTGTGGGTGGAAGACAGAGAGGAGTGGAACATGATGGGACAGCCACGAGCATTAATCTATGAAGAAGATGAGTGAATATACCTAGAGCAGCACAGACTGACAGAGCGTACCTCACAGCTGCTGATGTCCAGGTGTAAATCAGTGATATGAGGGTTATTGGACAGACCCAGGAACAGAGCCCTGAAGGAAAACACAGGCAGGGTTGGATAGGAAAAGAGAGAGAGGGAGAGAGGGAGAGAGAGAGAGAGGGAGAGAGATAGAGAACAGGAGAATGCAAAAGCAAAGATAGAAGCAAAAAAGATTAATGGAAAAGCAGATAAGGAAGGAGAGGAGTGAGCAGAATGATAGGTAGATAAGAAGAAATGGGGGAGAAACAAAGGGCAATTAATGGACAAAGGCAAGGCGAAGATGACAGAGTGAAAAAATTAGAGAAGGGAAGATCAGTCCCACATAAATCCAATTGCTGCTTTTCCTCCCTCTAACAACCTGAACGGATCATCCGACCCCTCCCCGGTGCCCCAGCCTGCTCCACGTTCTCGTCTGCACACCTAAAAGTTTTAGAGCCATCTTAAAGGATTTAGAGAAAAGTAGCTTAGGAAGAAGATTCATAGCTCACTAAGTCCCCACCAGAAATCACCTCAAAAACCTTCAGTATTTATTCAGTATAGTTGGCCAACTGTTGTGTGTGAAGACACAGACACACGGGCCAAGCTGGATGCAGAAAGGAAAACTACATTTGCACATCAAGGCCCTGCTGGAGCTTGTTCTTGTGCAATGAATACACATTTAAGAGTTATGCACCATGAGGAGGTAATGAGGAGAAGTGCTAAGTGGGGAGTCCACTCCATCCATTTTGGCTGGGATCCATCATGCAGCACACAATCATCTCAATTGTTGGCAGTTTGCTTTGTTTACTCAGCGACTGATGGTGCTTTTTGGCTACGAGGAGCAAACAGCAGGCTGAACACCTAACAGAGAAACTGTAATATAGCGATACTCCACTCATCCCTGTAGGGAAACTCGCTTTTTGCTCGGCTGCTCACTGAGCTGGTTTAGTTACAGATCTCCTGAAGCTGGTCAGGATACAGAGTCCTGCACAAAGACACATAAACACAGCGGACGCTGTCCAAATACGGACACTTCAATCCGTGTCCTCTGATTGAAGGCCAGTTCACTAACATTACAGAAAATAGCTCCACTGTTGAAGAAGAAACGTTTGAAGCCTAATGTGAGCCTTGATGATTGAATCTCCTCGAGGCTTTGGATGCTAATTACTCCCCATATGGTATAAAGCTATTTTAGTATTCAAGCCTGAGACAATAAAAACAAGAAAAATAAATGCTGAGTGGCTTTGCTTGTACTGATGGTGGAGCATACCAATGTGCATGAGCTATGCATTAGGGTCAGATTGCCAGCAAGAGAACGCCAGGATAAATAATTTAAAGTTCCTCTCCAGACATGTTTTAAACTCTGTAAAATACTCTGCTGTGATGAATATTTTGTTTAACATGGTTTTTCCACACAAACTGGGGCTGGAAGCACATCTATTCTTACTTCCTCATCGACAACTCTGGATCATGTGCCCCACCCCACCGCCGCTGCTGGCGCTCGGTTGACAGATAAAACAGCAGTGTGAACAAAACCGGCAGCTAGAAGACGTTATCAGAACGGTTAGAGTAGTTCATCGGTCATGTTGTTTGTTAGCTTGTAACTGGCAGTGGCTGACGCAGTGTTAGTGGCTGTGCTAATGCAGACTCCTGCTCTCTGTACTGAAAGGTTTTTGGATTTATTTTGCCCCCCCCGTTCCCACAAGTTGACGGGATTGGTTCTTTTGTTATGACGTATGAATCCCTGGTTGTTTGAATCTGTTTTTATGAGACTGTCATTCCTTCACTGCGGTGCAAGGTGGAAATACACAGTCATGGCGTTGACTGCTTATTTCCCTCATATTCCCAATAGGTCTTGTATTATATAAAAAAACATCATATGGAAATGTTAACAAGGTTAAAAGCTTGATTTTCATCAGAGGGGGTATTTAAATTGTTTGACTCCGTGCTTTAGGATCATGAGTGGATATAGTTTTAGCATGAGTGGCCCAGGTGAGAATGTATCCTCTAGCACTCGAAGGCCTCGAGTTGACTAAATATTTCAGCAGCACAAATGCTTGTTGACACAGAGAGGTGGTATCAGTACTTTGAATAACACACACACACACACACACACACACACACACACACACACACACACACACACACACACACACACACAGAATAATAAGCTGCATGGGTTGTCATAGGTAGAAGATACTCAAATCATAAACCTTCACCTGAGCTAAACATAGCATTATTTCAGATCTGCAGAGTTTCATGGCTCCAGGAGAAACACTGGCTCCAGTGTTAGAAATAAGGCAACATGTCCCCTACACCTCCTGATGTGCAGTATTTCATTTCTTAATTGGATTATTTTATGGATTTCATTTACTCCTACTGTGTGTGACAGTCATTACAAAAAGGCTGTCACAATACATTCACTTAGTTTATAATTCTAAGCCTATAGTAATATTCCTATAATATTCCAGTTAGCACTGTGATGCAGTAATATCCAGAAGGATTAAGTGACTTTACAGTGATATTTTACATCCTTTTATCTCTTTTATAATGCCACTATAATATTTAGAATATTGCTGTTATATCTTTTCTCTCAGTGTTTTATTTATTATTCACTTAACATATGATATAGTAACAAACTTTCTGCTGTGGTTCCTCAGTGAGTTTATGCTATCGTTCTTACATAATGTCAGTATAATATTACTCGAACCGCCTGATGTGTATATTAGAGCATCGTCTTGGCTTTTGTTGCTGTTTATTCTGCCAGATAAGTGTGTTCGTTCTGTCCAGAGCTTCTCTAAACGAAGGGGAAGAGAGATTCAGTTGCCAGTTGGCTGTCACAAGTGGTGATGCACTAGTCAAGGCTGAATATAGTCAGCAGAATATTCATTACACAACCACATCAGGAACGCCATAACTAATGCAGCATTAATAAAAACACTCAGAGGAGATTTGGTTACCAAATGAGTGAGTGCTGGGGTGTCGGCCACTGATTATACTAGTTTACCATTGTAAATAGGGACGTACCAGTCCAACTTCTTGTATAATAGTTTCTGACTTTAACTTTGTGTATTTGTCGGTCTCACTCACCATTTCACGTAACATGAAGCCAGGGTTTATAATGACAGTGACAAAGAAACTGCACTTAATGTGGATTGGTTATGTCATGATTGCAGACCATAATTAGGACACTGATTCAGATTCAGTGCATGTGATTGGTGCATCCTTAGTGATAATTTGGGTTATTTGATGTAGTGTTGTGGTACTTATCTATAGTCAGTGTGTTTCCTGCATTAGATTCAGATCAGCGTGTTTCCAGTTCAGAAAGCAGAAACTACAGAAGCTGAGTGATGTGCTGCTGTGGACAAGGTCAGTAAAAAATGTGTTTTAGCCACTTAAAAAAAAACCCACAGAAAACAGCTAATATCAGTTTAAGTGTACGCTTTATTTTGAACATTTCCACCGCTTTATCTTGCTGTCAAACAGCCCTTTCCTGTGGCGCGCTGTAGGTGCGCTTGTGCACAGGAATACGGTAGTTCCAAAGGAAAGGTTTGACTGCAAGATAAAGCAGTGAAAATATTCCAAATAAAATGTACACTTTTCTGTGGGCATGTTTAAAAGTGGCTAAACCACGTTTCTCAGCTGACCCCGTCCACAGCTGCTCGTCACTCAGCTTCTGTGCCGGTGCTCCTGCTGCTTCTCTGAACTGGGAGCTCACTGATCTGAATCTACTGCAGGTAATACACTGACTATAGAGAAGTACCTCACACAACCCCACGTCAAATAACCTGAGCTATCACTTTAAGGATGCACTGATCACATGTTCTGACCCGGAATCGGTGCCTTTATAATGATCTGGTATCATTTCGCTTTCAAACCTCAGTAAAATCGGACATTTATTATGTAATATACTACCATCTCAACCAAACTGAGTCTACACTTAATGAATCCTAATGACAACACACATTGTTCCCCATTTAAACTTGAATATGTTCCCTGACCCTCTTTCTATGAACTTGGATTCAGATGGTGCTTTGGTAACTTGATCAGAAATGCAGGTCACATTCTTTTTGGTTTTCCCACCGATATAGTGAAAAAAGTGGCCTTAAAAAAACATGAGTGTATCTTGATGGTGCATCTTTCTTGGATCGATTTATTTATTTTGTATTATTTTGTTATATTTATACAGGTTTTTATATCTGGATGTATCTTATGAGTAGTGTGGCCAGCTATATGCAAAGTGACTTGGGGGATAGCATCTTTCATACACCTTGGTTATATATCTATTGTATTTCTGCTGTACTGAATTACAATCTGATCATCCCAGATACATACAGTAACAATGACACAAGCGAGAGGGGTCGGACTGAATGAAGTTAAGATGTCCAGCTGCTCCTTTTTCAGCCCTTTGCTGTTCAAACAATACCAGTGATTTGAATCGATGATATGCTCACAGATCCTCAGGGTTTCAAAGGTCACTCTAAATCCACGCCTGTGACAGTGACTCACCTCAGTGAATCAGGTGGGACTTTCATAGAGGCCAGGCTGACATGGGTCAGGCTGAATGCTGAGCTGAAGAACTGGCGGAAAGTTGGCAGAGAATCCCTGGCTTTCCTGGAAAAGAACAGTAAAGAAGAGGAGAGAAAGGTTTAGAAATATGAATGGGAACAGGAGGGCAGAGGGTGAGCATTAACGATGGATCACGATCAGGCATTTCGACAGACAGAAAATGAAAGGTGGTGAGGGAACGATGAGGACAGATAAGCGACTGATCGAGACAAGACAGAGGATGACAGAAGGACGTGATACGCTGACAGAGAGTGACAGAAAGATTGCAGCAGACGAGCGGAGAAGTGACAGAGAGGGAACGGAGCAACAGGAATGAGAGAGAAAAAGAAGGCTAAAAGCAGACAGATGCTGCCTGTGACATTTAGGTCAGTATTATATCAAGCAGACAAAGTGAAAAGGTGAAGTTGGCATTAATTACTGCCACCAGTTAAAAAGGTAACACTGACCAATTATCCAACCATCTGTCTGGCATATACAATACATTAGCCTATGTGTGTGTGTGTGTGTGTGTGTGTGTGTGTGTAGACTACAACATCCCTCTGAGTCACGGTACATAAGGAGACTATCACAGCACTCACAGGATGGATGTAGTACACCGGTTCAGAGCTGTGTTTAGAACTTGTCAGAGCAGCCAATCTGCCATTTCAACCCCAACTGCACAAATAATTCACCACAGGGGAGGAAGAGAAGCGGGGGTTTGGAGATGGCAGGAGAAAGTGATGAGAGGCAAGAAGGAGGAGGAGGAGGAGGAAAGAGATAGAGAGAGGGGAAGAATGAATTCATCTTCCAGAAAGACGAGGTTCGTTGTTCTGGAACAGATTACCTGCTACCTCTCTCTTCAGGCAACTGATATTTTGTTTACTTGAGCAGCACAGAAGCTTTTTTTTTATCTTTTATTTTTTTTTACTACTCTGCTCTTTCATCCTCATTCTGATAAACAACAGGTACTGTTTTCAGCAATGAGGGTCTTTTAATGCGCACGCACACACACACACACACACACACACACACACAGAAAAACACAGAGAGCTTGAAATTTACTTTATAGCTCACCAGCCAAAATTTTGACAGTCACAATGAATTTTCATCGTTTTCTTAAAGCCAACAATCTCATCACGTCAGAGAAGATGAAAGCCACAGCTCGGTTAATATGACACTAATCTATAACATGACACGTCATTTCAGGTTTTTTCCAGGCGGACATTTTGGCTCATCTTTGCGGGAAAAGCACAGGTGCAGCTAATTTCGATAACGAGGACTCAGCTCCATAAATGGGAAGCAGTCATTAATGTTATTAACTACATCAAACTATGTCTGCGAAACCGTTTTACTTTTACTTCCATTGTACAACTTTTCTTTTTGCTACAGAACCCTTTCGCAACAGATACGGATGTGTAGATCATTTTCTATACTTCTTATACTTCGCACACTCGCCTCCTTTTACACATATGATGACATCCCGATGTGGTCTAATTGCCGAGGACTCACGTGGCAGTAAAAGTTTATTGGTTGCCTCAGAATGAAGCCGCTCCTGATTGAACTAACCTTTGTTACTCAGCTCTAAACCCGAGGTAAAGCGGAGGCTGAAGGAGATCCCATTAGTAAGCTGCTGCAGGTCAGACAAGTAGTGGACGAATCAAAATGATGATGCGCACTAGATGAAAAATAGACTTTATTTCAGTGTATCTACAGCTGCACAACTGCCGAGTCACAAAATTGCTGTTGAGTTTCATTTGCCACCAAACTACTTCTACACTGAAGTCAAGCGTTGAAGTGTCTCATACTTTTTTTTTCTCTGTGTATTTTCCAAACAAATAGATTTCAAATCAGCCTCAAATCATTTGAAAACCTTCTCTTCAAAGAATCCTTCATCTCCTCTCAGCAGTTTTATTTTAATTATCTTCTAAAAAGCTTCCAGCAGTTACACTTGAACTGACTTCAGCAGTTTCAAAAGACTTCAAACACCTCAACTCTTCTTCATGCTCATGTTTCCACCTCCACTGACTCCTGAACTACTTTGATTGTTTTAACTTCAACTGACATTTCACTTCCTTTAACTGCTTTGACTCCAGCAGCCACTTCCATACAGAGACATTTTGAAGTTTTCAAAAACTCTGCAAGTTACAGACATTTAAACTTTTTCAAACATTTCAACAATTGCGATTTTTAAGCTGCGAGCACAGATATGGTGGCGTGCATGATCTTCTCTCAAAATAAAACCACACATTACAACACATGAGACAGGTATTGAGCGAAGCCTGACTTTCACTAATTCCACTAAATCAAATTCAGGCTAAAAACGAGACATCGCCTGCCTCTAGCAGCATATCTGTAATACTGTGCATACCTCCGGGACATCATAACTGAAAAGCTGCTCTGCACTCTCCCCTCTGATTGCTGAGCCAATTTTGTCATGTGCCCATGTGTTTGGCACAGCTGTTTAATAGGTATGAGACCCGTAATGTGACTGGCTGAGAATATAATGACTAATCACTACACCCTTCCAATTTCTATTCCACTCTGCGCATATTGTGCTGTGAGTATTATCCCTTATTGTCCTTGTGCACATGACCCACTGCTTTACACTGATTGTTATGATTGCGCTGTTAAAACAGGACCATTAAAATATGATTTAGCACTTGCCAAGTTGGTTTGTAACTTGACAACATTATCTACCACAGGTGATTTGTGGAGGATGTTAATTTCAAGCCCCACACACACAGAAGCTAAGCCGAAAGACAATTTTATTCCTCGAGCTGCAGTGCATCCATTTCCCCCCCCCGTGATAAAGCAAATGTATGGTTGACCGACTCACACGTCTTCCAGAAAGCTCCAACATTCAGCCCACGCAGATAAAAGCATGTTAACTTGGTTAAAAGATAAAACTGCATGTGGTGAGAGGAAACAAATAGAAAAGAAAAATGAGAGATGAAGGCCGGGGGAGGGGGTGGGGGGGGTGGAAGTAGGAGAAAATGGAGTTATGAGGGGTAAAAATGGAAAAGGTCATAAGGGAGAGAGCGACGGTGGGAGGGAGGAGAAAAGACGGAGATGAAGACAGTCAGATAGCTGTGAGGGAGAACCAGGCGGCTGCATTACAAGCCCCTGTCACTGCTTCTGATAACCTCCAAGTGTGTGGGACACCAGCTTTTTTCTGACCTGCTTCGTCATAATTAGCATACAGCCTGTCAGGACTCCGCGATACAGAACGGCTTCTGTCGCATAAGCAGATGCAGTGTCACCGTCTCTCTCACACGACAGATCTCCAGAGAGCTGCATCAGCACTTTGTTACCACGTGTGCACATGTGTGTGTGTGTGTGTAACCGTGTCTACATGGACAGCTCATTGTTTCTCACGAGTGCAACATCTGTGTGTGTGTGTGTGTGTGTGATGGGTGAAGGAGGGGTCTGAGGCGGTCCGTTCCATATTCATGAGCGGCAGCCGCGCGGTTCTTATCAGCTCGGTTCAGCTTTGTGGCTCTGTGTTGTCACCACAACACGGCAGCCGTCTGACCGGCAGCAACTGAGCCGCCGTGCATTTAATACCAGAAGACCCATGACCGGCAGGAGGTGGAATGAACTATGAACAGAGGGGGAAAAGGAAAGGAGGGAGGGAGGAGGGGAGGAGGGGAGGAGGAGCAGGAGGATGCGAGGCATGTGAGGCATGTGAGTGGTGGGGAAGAAGATGAAGGGTGATAAAGAAAGAGGAAGAGGAGCAGGAGGGGATGATGGAGTGAAGGAAACAGTGAGAAAGAAGAGAGGGATAAGAGAGGTGGAAAACAGCCACTGGAAGCAAAGGATTAAAACCAGCCAGAGAAGATGGATGGAGTGTGGATGTCAACAGTAAGGGGGGGGGGGGAATTCAATCTTCTCATTATAAACTGAGTTGAGAAAGAAGAGTTATGCGGCCAAGAGCTCCAGCAAGAGAGGGAATTCACATAACAAAAAGTAAGTAAGGTGAAAAACTGAACAAGAGGTGCAGCCAGATATATGCAAAAAAGAAAAAAGTAAATGATGGAAAAAGAGAGAGAGAGATACGGTAGATACAAAGAAACAGAAGGAAAAAAAATGCAGGCGTGGGAGCCTGGGGAATGGAACCATAATTCCCATCTAAAATTAGTCTCATTTTTCTCTGTAATTCATGTAATGCAATATGCTGAGCAGGGAAGCTCCTGGGCTCCTGGGGGACATGACATGATGAGAGCCGGAGCTGCTTCTTGCCTGCTAGCTAGGTAAACACACACACACACACACACACACACACACACACACACACACACACACATATAAAATACACTTGCGGGAATGCATACAAGTGCTTGACAGACAGAACACTTGTTAGCAAACAGAGACATGTGTACATTACAGAAAGACGGAAGCACACACACACACACACACACACACACACACACACACACACACACACACACACACACACACACACACACACACAGAGTAAGGCAGAGCAAATGAGAGGAGCGAGGCGAACGTGCACGTTAATTCCGTCAGTGAGGTCCAGAGCTAAACACTAATCTACAGCAGAAAATAAATGATGATGCTCGCTCTGCTCGCTGCCTCCTGACTGGAATTCCTCCAGAGCCGTTTGGCTGAGTCAGAGGAGGAAAACTAATGGGTCTGTGCGCTTTAAGGAAAGTACAAGAAATGAATCAGTTAACAGGGATTTACACTGGAGGTGAACACCCACCTGTGAGAGAAGGAGTTCTTGGACAAGTTCAGGTAGGAGAGGTCAGCGCAGCACCCTCGCAGCAAGGCACCGAACAACTGGCAGAGAGACAGAGAGACAAACGGGTGTTGTGTTACGTTCACTACAGTGAACACGGTTGTGTCGTACAGCAGTTGTTTTGGCTACGAGGCTGCACAAATGGTTGCAGTGTCGATTAAAGCTGATGCACACAGACGGGTTAAAAAAAAAAAGATGCTACTATATTTCAGCTGAAACTTCTTCAATAAAAATGTCCCTGCAGCGCTACAGATACAAACGGGTCCAGCAGTCTGAGACTGCTTTCCCATCAGGAACATGAGGTGCTAAGTCCAGAACAAAATGAGATGTAAAATCAGGATAAAAACAGTCTTTGCTTTTATCCTTCTTGTGCCATATGGTTGGGATTTGTTCAAGATAACACAATGTTTACCAAGTTTATTAAATAACACAACAGGTGGGTTGAGCTTCTGTTGAATGTGATTTCTAAGACAAATGGCATCATCAGATCTGAATGTCAAATTCTCCAATATGGCTTTCTGTGTTTCTGTTAAGACTAGTTGCTCGAGATGAGGAAGATGCTCCATTACTGCTATGTACATGTGAGCAGAGCACGAACTGTGTTCTGCTGTTTGGCTCAGATAGTCACTGATGATCCCAGCGTGTGAGCAGCATCTGCAGCTTTTCTTCTGCTCCGCAACATTTCAGTTGGGAGAATATTGTGCCGTTTACTTCGCTACGTTTATCTGACAGCTTAAGATAAAAGAACATATGATAACGTCATAAAAGCACAAGGCATCGGTTAAGATTTAAACCGGAAGCTCTCAACGTTTTTGGCTTGTGACAACACGCAGAAAATCAGTATCTAGTTTCAGATGTCTATGAGTTATTAGCATTTCCACCAAAGAGACTTTTGGTTTAATCTAAATAATTAATCAAGGCACAAAGAGGTGAAATTATCACACAAAAGAAAAATTAGAGAAAGTCCAACAAATGAATATAAACTTGTGTATTGCAGCTTTTTTAATCATCTCATGACCCCTCAGATTTCTCCTGGGAACCTTTACAGGTTGGGAACCAATGGACTAATCAGCCCACCTGTATTTAAAGTAGTTAAACCTAGAGTCAAAAATAAAACTCTTATGAGTGTTTTTACTTTAGATTTTTTAATTAAATTTTGCTTTAAATACTTTTACTTAAGTAGGATTTTGAATGCAAGACTCTTACTTATGTAATTTAAATATTTTTTTATTCTTTTATTATTATCATTATTCAATTATTTATTTTATATTGTTATTTTTGGTGTTTGGTTGTTGCTTAAGTATCTAAGTTCTTCTTTCATCACAACTGGCTACACGCACACACACACACACGCACACACACACACACATACATACATATATATATATATATATATACATACATACATATAGTTCAAAATGTCTCAATTCAATGAAAAAGTTTTTCACTTTAAAATATTTATTTTTTTACGGTTGATACAGAACTTTATTTTAATGTGGGAGTGAAATTTGAATTCCATTTTCATACCTCTGGCAATTTGAAAAAGAACAAGGATTTTCCGTGTAGTTTTCACTCCTTTACAGCCTGGAAATCAATTGAAGCTTGAGTTGAACTATTGATTCACTTGTTGAGAAGTTACCTCATTGCAGCATTTCCACTATTTATGGCCACAGAAAATGTTTAGGGTATAAAACTTTTCTAACAGTCTGACAAAAAAGTTTTGAATGTTTTTTTAAATCTATATGCTAAATAGAAAACTATGAATTCATAAAAGAAGAAGAAATCGTGTTTTGGGGTTTTTCTTGATTAATTCTTGTCCATTTAAGGGTCAATGCAGCTAGCTACAGCAGCTGAGTGAAATATAGCAGACACTGTGTTTCTACCAGTCTTTCAAAGTGCGTACGGAAAGTGCTCATCTGTCAGAGAAGTCAACTAATTCCCGAAAGCAGGACCAAATGGGCAATAAGAAGTGTAATTGTATTACACTGAATCAAAGTCAAGCTTTACCCATACCAGGGAAAAAATGAATTACTCACAGTTCCTCATTTTGTTATATTGACTATCCATCAAACGTCAAGTTTCATATTAAAAACTGAGAAAAACGTGTAAGAAATCAAACGTGCTGTGTCACCTGCAGTTTCCCTGCTTACATAACATCATGCTGCAGCACAGACATTCAGCCACCATCCATCCAAGTGTGTATCAACTCAAGCTCTCTTCTTCTGAAGATATCGCTCACTTTCAAACTAAAAGGCTGCGGAAAATATAGGAAATTAATGTTTCGCAAACCTCATGACCCATTTTATCTTGAAATAAAGAAGAAGTACGTGCGTTTGTGAACAGGAGAGTGCTCCGAGCAAATATGAGCAGCATCAAAAAAAACAATTTCTGGTAAGACTCTAAGTATCATCTCATCACTTGTGAGAGGTTAAACTATCAGACGAATCCATTTTTCCCTGGCACTGTGATCCATCACCCAAATTGACTAATCGACCGGCGATGGTATGTCAGCGCAGATTAAAAAAGGAACTTATTAATAATTCAATCCCACAGGCCAACACTAAAAAAGACAAATCCTCCCTCAGACAGTTTCTCTCAAGGATAAATGATAATTAACAAAACAGGACATGAAGCAGCCATTCTAGTCTGCTGGTCTGAAGGGGAGTTTTTAAAAGAGATAAAGACAGACAAATATTGAGAACTTAAAAATAACAGACACACTGACTTCCATTCATGCACATAATTCAACACGAAATCCATGGCCCGCTTTAACAAGAGGGAGGAGGATTAGTTTTCACAGGTCGGACTGTTCCTCCATGGAACCGATTCCTGCCCGACAAGCTCGCTGCTCCCGGGTGTTTAAAAGTGACGTGCAGCGAGTGAGGAGAGCAAACACATCGCAGTGAAGAGGAGGGAGGGAGGAACCACGGCTGGAAGAGAAATTAAGACCCTTCACTGAAGTATAAGTAGAACAACAATGTTTTTGTTTTTTTTCCCCCCCACTCAAAATCCTTTTTTTAAAAAAGTAACACAAGTAGAATAATAAAATAGTATTAATATTTAATGTGTGAGCCGTTGTAGTTGGTCGAGGCGCAGTTGCTTCATTAAGTCTGAGGCAGTTTAAAGTTAAAATCCTAGGGCCGTTTTATAGAAATTTCCTAACTTGCAAATCCTATTTTAACTGTTTGGTAACCATGGTAATTTGGGTTATTAGGATCTGATTAAGGAAAAAAGCCATTACAGATGAATATTTCTGAAGTCAATGTCCCTATCTCATCTTATTTCATCCCGTCTTATCTCAGGTTAAGAAATCCTAAATACTCAATCCAACATCAGTTATCAACTTTTGTGTCTGTTACCTAGCAACAGATGCTACTTTTCCTCATCTCATCTCACTGACCCATTAGATTTCTCATTGAAATCGTACAAACAATGGAACTAAAACAACGACGGGCTCTCAACTTCGAGACAGGTGAGTTTTTTTTGGTGAGATTTACAACAACAACAGTAACACGGGAGATAAGATAAGCCTGTTTCTACAAATTAGTGTTTCGTCGTCAAACCACAACACATCGTTAGCATCTCTGATCAGCCTCTAAGTTCAGCCTGTTGACATTTCGTTGGTTGTGTAAAAGCGATAAAAGATGAGCAACATTGGATGAGACCGTTCCCCTAAGTGGTGGAAAAGTGAAAGTCATATCATCGGCTATCCTTTCTTAAATTAGGATTTGCTGCTGTAATACCAGTTTGGGAAAAATCCTGTCTTATACTTTTCATGTCTTAAAACTTAAGATAGGAAGTTTCTGTAACACAGCCTGAACCGAAATCCACTGCAAGAACCATTCAGTGTGTTTACATTTGAAAATGACCTCGTTATATGGTGGTTTTCATTGTTAGTTTTCATTGTGAGTCCACATGTCCAAGGGATTCACATGAAATGATGCGGCACGTAATGCAGCAGTCCAGTCTGTGATCGTGGCTCACTGACATCAGCCTCACTGTTCACTCTCTTAACACTGTTATCGAGTTACTGCTAATGTAAACTGATCATTTCCTACTGCTGCTCGTTCACAGGGTGACTTTTGTTGTGAAGCAGTCACAGGGACATGCAGTGTGTGTGTGCGTGTGTGTGTGTGTGTGTGTGTGTGTGTGTGTGTGTGTGTGTGTGTGTGTGTGTGTTTGTCATGGTGGTTAGTGCTGACAGCTATCATTCATCAAAAAGGCATTCTGGTATTTTGTTTCAGATGTGCTCCAGGCAGGCCACAGAGCTAGTTAGGAAAAATGTATTTTATCTTGACACAACTTGCACTGAAAACAGCTTCAAATATTTGTATTACACCAACGTATTTCTTCGATCTTTTCTTATGCATTTATTTAACTTAATGAATGACTCAAGTTCTAGACTAAAATGACCTGATAACAACAATGAACAACACTGTTTCTTACGCTGATGATGGCTAAAACAGAAACGCGTCCGTTGATTGCCCCATATTAAATAATAAGACTATTTAACTGCGAGTGCCGGCATTTTCTTATCTTATCAGTGAACAATGCATCAAGGAGAAGCTGATTACATGTTTTGCAAGAAAAATAATCTCCAAAATATGCAAAGTAACCAGTAACAATAGCTGTTAGATAAATGTAGGAAAGTAAAAAACGCAATATTTACTTCTAAAATGTAGAGTTCGTATAAAATAGAATAAAATAAGAGTACACGTACCACAAGTACAGTAAATTAGAGTAAATGTAGTTCTTTATAGTCCACCACTGGGAAGAACACAGTACTGAATCAGCATTGGGATAAAAATGTGTACTATGACAGGACATCATGGCGGCATGGGGGGGGGGGGGGAGGTTGGTTCACTGTTCTGCTGAGGTGTCACTGAGCACGAGCAGAGCTCAGAGCAGATCTGTAGCGGACACTGACCTCTAACCTCCCTGCAGCAGAAGGACAAATGAAAAAAAGGATATTTATGTCTGTTGGATCTAACCTTGCATGTCCCCGCTGCGCGTCCAGCCCTCAGCAGCCGATACAGCACTGACAACGCAGCAGACATAAACAATAAATGTGACCTCCCGATCAACCGGCACTCCTCACAAAACTCTACATCTTCCAGAGGGAGACGGACACCGGCAACATCCCGAGTACAGCTGTAACTTTCAAGTCTGGTGTATCCACAGTGAACTAGGCAGAAGTGCCGTCTCAGCAGTAACCAGCAGGGGCAGAAACATTGAAGCGTGGTCACTGAAGTCTTTCACAGGGAAAGCTCTGTCATCCTTTCAGCTGCTAGCGTATCCGCTAATGCAGCAAGACACTGTTTTGTCACAGTGGCAGACGCAGTTTAAATTTAGACACAGTGACAACACAGACAAATTCATCTCTTTGAAGTGACAAAGATGTGAACAAATACACGAGACAAAAGCTCGTGCATGCCATTCATACAATGGATCATTTGTATAATTCATAAGCGGGTATACATTTGTATTATAGTGCCTTCTAATAGCTTTCACTCAAGGCTTTATGCACAGAGGAGCTCAGAGAAAGGCTGTGAGTCAACTGAGGTAACAGTGTTTTTGCTCAGTGGGCCATTCGTATTCAGGACGCTACGCCTTTCTGTTTCTTGGCCTGAATCCCATCCCAGAGATGCGATCGGACACAGATAGGTGGATAGTGACTGTTACAGAGACAGTGAGTACATACCGAGTCCACAGTGCAGTCTGTCCCAGACAGGTCCAAATGGACCAGGCAGTTGGGCTGGGCCAGGAACAGGTACAGGTTCTGCACAGGAAAAACAATTAGAAAATCAATACAGAAAATATACCTACATGCTATATATAGTGCTGTGCAAAAGCTGTAGGCACTTTAGATGTTTATATCCTTATCCATCATGCAATATCATCAGGAAGGTGTCTGATCAGTCCCTCCAGGGTTTCCTTTCTTCAGGGACAAGAGGAACAAGGAGTCCCGCGACAGATGGTCCGTCCTCCACAGAGCTCTGATCTCAACATCATACACTCAGTCTGGGATTACATGATTTGGGACATGAGAGTACTTAGTTTTTTTTTCTTGTTTACTGCAATAAAGTGAATTGATAAATAAAAACTATTCATGGCATCATGTTTGAAAGCCTCCTCGCTTTACTTTTAGTGCCTAAAACCTCTGCACAGAACTGTTTACACCAAATATACAGCGATTATAAAATGTTTTCACCCCCTTTGGAATTTTTCATGTTTTGTTTTACAACAATGAATCAAAGCAGATTTGATTTGGCTTTTTTGACATTAATCAACAGATAAAAACATTAATATCAAAGTGAGAGCATATCTCCAGAAAGTGATCTAAATTAATTACCGATATAAAATACTAAGCATGTCGAAAGCTAATGGGTTTTAAAAACCACATAATTAAATGGAGATTACCTGTGTGCAATAGGCTTCAGCTGACTGTAGTATAAATGCACCTGTAGCTGGGATGGCGGAAATTTTGTGAGTCTGTTTTGTGGCAAAACTACCACCGTAAAGACAAAGGAAGACTCCGAGCAACTCCATAAAAAAGCTGACTGAAAAGCCAGGAGACGCTTACAAGAACGTTTCCAAGCTACTGAACATCCCCTGGAGTCCAGTTGAATCGATCAGTAAGAAAAGTAGAGAGTTGGGCACAGCTGTAAATCCGCTGAGTGACCGGACGAAGAGACGAGTGAGAGAGGGCCACTCGGAGACCTGTGACACCTCTGAGGAGTTTCATGCCGCAGAGGTTCAGATTGGAGAGACGGAGTATGAATCTGCAGTTGGTCGGATGTTTCACCTTTCACAGCGATATGAAAAAGACTCATCTGACATCTGAGCTACAGTTTGCCACAAGGCACATGGGAAACTTTGAAGTCAGGTAGAAGAAGCCTCAGTGATCTGATGAGACCATAACTGAGCTTTCTGGCCATCAGACATAACGATAAACATAACATAACATCCCCAGTGTGAACTATAGTGGAGGCGGCATCATACTGTAGGGATACAGTAAAGATATTGTTGCAGAAACAAGCCCAAGCATGAAGCCAAAGCTACAGAAGAACGGCTTGAAATCAGCAGCGTTAATGTAGTGGAGCTGCCGAGAATCAATCCAAAGCAGAATCTGTGGCCCGATTGGAAAATGCAGTTTGCTCACGATTCCCAAACACCCCGTCAGCGCGTGAGCAGCTGTACAAAGAAGAATGGGTAAATATTTATGCAAACATGTAGTTTTATGATTCATTGAGTTTGTCACTTTGTCAAAATCTGTTTTCACTTCGACATTTAAGGCTCTTTTTCTGGTGACATTAAGTCCGTTCATTCATTCTTTTTTCATTCCTTCATTAGCCACACCAACTATCCAGAGCTGGAGCCGATCCCAGCCGACACTGGGTGAGGAAGGGCTTCACCCTGCACAGGTTGCCAGTCTATCACAAGGCTGAAATACAGAGAGCAAACACCCATTAACACCTACGGGTAATTTAGAGTCGCCAATTAACCTGCGTGTCTTTGGTTTGTGGGAGGAAGCTGGAGAACCAGGAGGGAACCCACACAGGCAAACACAAAGAAAAGGCCCAAGCCAACCCAGCAGGTTCAAAACCAGAACCTTCTTGCTGTGAGGCGACAGTGCTGACCACTGTACCGGCGTGCCGCCCGACATTAAATCCCCTTTTGATTAAATGTTGTAAAACCACTTTGTGGAAGCTAATGGGGATCCAAATAAAGAAACAAAGGTTTCCACTCCAGGTTATAACCCAATTTCAAGAAAGTTGTGAAAAGTAAATGCTAATTAATGCATGTTTCTATCCACTTCCGTCATTTAAATATAACGAGTTGGGAGCATTGTGATAATGAGTCAGGTGCCGTTAAACAACTGCAGAAGAAGAGGATGCAAGAGATGAAATAATTACAAGTGGCCAGTCCAAACGTCAAATGATGGAGAGCCATGTAGAAAATGTGATGGCATGTGTGTGTGGTTCATGTATTAATGCGAGGAAGGTTATAGTCTCATTACTGATCACTCAAGACATAAACAAATTCCAGGAGGGTGAATCCTTTTCATAGACGCTGATACTGTGTTTTTGAATGTGTGTTCCTCACTGTGGCGTCCTCTCCGGACAGAACCCCAGGGTTTTTGCTCAGGTCCAGGTGCAGCAGAGAGTTGGAGTAGTCATCACTTGAACATAACGCCTGCGACAGAGACACAACACCTAAATGGGGGGGGGGCGACAGAGGAGGAAGAACAAAACAAGTTATATTCATCCTTGAGTCATTTAATCACCTTATAATCAGCCTGTTTTTTTCAGTGGGACAATTTATTGCTCTGGACGTGACTTATTAGCGACTAATGAATACAAAACTACATAATGGAGGAGGGTGAGCAGGCTCTGTGGTACAAATATAATTGCGGAGAGACTGGTGAGCTCAGGCTAGTGTGAGAAGAGCTTTTTGGAGGAAGCCAGAAACGTTTTTTCCGCCTATCCCAGGATCCGAGTGCACCCCCTGAAATGCAAAAACAAAAAAAGAAAACCCATTTTCTCAAATCAGATCACTTCGCAATTACACCCACGGGCCTGAAGGAGCCCCTCATTAAAATCCTCACCCTGCAACACTGACGCAAAGCACAGCACGCCGCGGCAAGCCGAGGATTAAATATAGACCCAACGACAACAACAACAACACGGGAGGAACATCTATCAGCAGCGACGAGTAAAACAAAAAGTCTAACAACCGCCATTACTCTGCGTGCTGTTCACTCTACCATATGTCCTCCATTACAGCCAGCAGTTGCAGGAAGTGCGTTTCTCCCTGTTCTTTAGAACTGGGAGCCAGCTCCCGCATGTGCCGCTCTGAAGCTGGCAAGGCACTAAGCTCTTCATCCCTAATTTGTAGCGATTAGGAGCGAAATGAGGGGAAGAGGGGACAGGGTGTCTAATCCTCCCCCCCTACCCTCCCCTCCCCTCCCTCCCCCTACATGTATCTATCAGCTGCTCGATTCTTCTGAAAGTGGAGACTTTTTTCGAAGCCATCCGGTCTGTGTGACAGTGTCAAGTGTGTGTGTGTGTGTGTGTGTGTGTGTGTGTGTGTGTGTGTGGGAGCAGGAGGTGTGAAAACATGCAAGATGTATCTTGCCTGTGTGTGTACGTGCTTGTGTCGGCATATGTGTAGGTGTTTTAGAGACAGAAGACAGAGGGAGGGGAGTGAACAGGGGGAGAGAGAGAGAGAGCGAGAGAGAGAGAGAGATGGATCTATAAATATTCAACAAAGAATGCCCAGCCCCTGCAAAGTCATACCAGCACCCACCCATTCAAGGTCAGCACCATCACTGCATTCCTCGCCGAATCACTGCCTTTGTAAAAATCACACCTCTTGTGGTTTTCCCATTCATAACATAGACTGGCAGGGTACGAAGGTCATTGTCTGTGGCAAATATATGCAGTGCATTCAGAGAGTGTTCAGACCACTTCACTTTTTGTTGCAGCTTTTCGTTTTTTTCCCTTCTCCCTCATCAATCTACATTTTCACAAAGTGAAAACAGAACAAAAACAAAAAGGAAAAACTGAAACATCACATTGATAAAAGTATTCAGACACCTTGCTCTGGGACTTAGTTGAAGCATCTTTGACCGAAAATACACCCTTCAATTTTCTTGGGTATGACTCAAACAGCTTTGCACACCTGGATTTGGGGGAATTTTCTGCCACTCTTCTCTGCAGATCCTCTTAGGCTCTGTCTGGTTCGGTTGGGGACCGTCTCCGGAGATGTTCGGCTGGGTTCAAGTCGGGGCTCTGACTGGGCCACTCAAAGAGAGTCACAGAGTTGGGCCTAAGCCACTCTTGCGTTGCCTTGGCTCTGTGCATATAGGATCTTTGTCCTGTTGACTGTGAAGCCCAGTCTGAAGTCCCGAGCACTCTGGATCAGGTTTTCATTAAGGATATATGTGTAAAGCTTTCCCTCTGCAGAGAGCTCTGTGCAGTGGTGTGATACCAACCATCTCATTCTAAATGTGAGAAAAACCGAGGAGAGGGTTCTGGACCCCAGGTCAGAGGGGGATCGCAGTCCAGTGGTTATACATGATGATGTGATTATACTTCCTACTCAGACTCAGGGTGTACAGCGGTGGAACAGAGGAATATGTTCTTATTCTACCCGGCTGTATTAGGGAGCAGTCAGCTATGGGATGTCATCATGCTAAAGCAATCTCAGTGTACACTTAAAAGCTTGCTGTCTGGTTCAGCATGCAGTGAAGGTTATGGGGAGAGATGAACCAGTCCTTCCAATAAGATAACTATATAAAAGGAGCCTGTACTCGGGCAAGCACAGAGAATATTGTCCGACCCATCTGATGTTCTCCATGAGTAAGAGCTCTTCCCTCTGGCAGACGATACAGAGAACCACAATGTAAACCCGACTGTTTTAAAAACTCATTTGTGCCAACCTCAATTAAAATTTTAAATAATGCTGCCTGATGCTGCAGGGGTTGTGCGCTAGCTTCATGGTGTTCTTATCACTTTATCACTGGTTGTGTAATATGTGCAATATGTGTGATATTACACACACAGTGTGTGTAATGTGTAATTTGTGGCAGTGATTTGCTACAGTATGTGCCGCTTCGTTTATATGTTGTTTGTTATTTGTTTTACATTACTATGGAGGCAGTTACGTGTGAGTACAAAGACACATTTTCCCGTGGGGACAATAAAGTGTATCTTGTCAAATCTGTCAAACCTGCTGCTGAAAAACGCCCCCCCACAGCAGATGCTGCCACCATCATGCTTCACCGTAGGGATGGTGCTGGGCAGGAGATGAGGCGGTGCCAGGTTTTCTCCAGACATGATGTTTAGAATTGAGGCCAAACAATTCAAGTTTCTCCATCTCCACACAGGATCTCTGCAGCTCAGCCACAGTGACCACCAAGGCCCTTCTCCTCGATTGCTCAGTTTGGCTGTGCAGCCAGCTTCTGGAAGGCTCCTGGTTGTTCCATACTACCTCCATTAAAGAAGGTAGTATGGAACAAGGCTCTGCTTCAGTGCAGCAGAATTTTTTCTTGTGTCCTTCACCAGATTTGCACCTCAACAGAAACCTGTCTGTGAGCTCTGCAGGCAGGTCTTTTGACCCCATGGCTTGGTTTTCACTCTGATATGCAGTGTCAGCTGTGAGACTTTAGACTGATGTGTTTGCCCTTACAAATCATGCCCAATCAAGGTGTAGAAACATCTCAAAGATGATCAAGAGAAATGGGAAGCTCCTGAGCTCATTGCAAAGGATCTGAATATCTATATCAATGTGATATTCCAGTTTCTCCTTTTTAATACATTTGCAAATATTTCTAAAATGTTTTCACACTGTCATTATGGAGTATTGAGTGTAGAATGAAGGGGGAAAAACAAAAATCTAACATAAGGCTGCAGAAGCAGAGTATAACACCAACTTTCAGCCTTATAATTACATTCAAATCCTCCTCATCCATGCTGCCCAACAAAGGCAGAGAGCAGTAACTGCAGAGGCAGAGGAGTTGAGATACAAGGGTTTAGTGTTTTCAAGCTGGTCAGAAAAAGTAACAGAGAGAACCCCCCCCCCCCAACATACTGATGAACCAACACCACAACTAGAAGAAAGATGATACTACCTTTAGATAATCTAAACAGAACGTTATCTTTCAGTTTTCTTATCCGCTTTAACTATAAACTATTTAAGAAAGTAAACTTTTTTCATTATTCACAGCCCATAGTTCTGGGTAAATAATGAATCCCTGTTTAGCTATGTCTGTCTGCTATTAATATGCAAGCAAATAGCTAGCATCCACTAGCATCAAATGGTACAATAGTTACTGCTACTCTGCTATGCTAGTTAGCTTTAGCTGGGTTTATTTTCCCTCAACGTTACTACCAAACCAGAGTGCAGTTACTGTGGTTTGTTTTCTAGCTTTTTTATGTAGTTACTGCTAATTTTATATGCCGTTTCACAAATTTAATCTTCCGTGGCATAAAAGTTATTCATATGGTAAACATAGACCAGATATCAGAAATTCAGATTTAGTTCTTTCACTCAGTTTTGACCAAATTTGTAGTTACTGTCTTTTGCCTTCGGAGGGCAGCATACTACTCTTCTGCAACTCATATAAGCTAAATCAGATAAAAATAATCATAACCCATTAATGCTATAAAAAGAATTAAAAAATGCATTGAAATATGTTATAATGATCAAAATACCATAAGGATAAGGCTGTTAATGTATGGATTTACATCTGTATCAATGTTATCTTTTGAATCTGCTGTAATGCTGCAGGATGGCGCTACTCTGCAGGATAAAAGCAACAGAACTGGGACACTGCACTAATGCCTTTGTAGGATTTTAGGGGGAAAACAGATCAACTACTTATGATTCTGGCCTGATTATCATGTGGTAGATGGATCCTACTGTACATGCACGGGTGTGTTGATCTGTGTGAGGAAATGCCAGCCCAAACGAAACTGCATATGTGGCAGCATTGTGGTTTGTGAGACTTTTTACAGCAAGCTTCCACTCTGCTGAGGCGTCTTTGAGCAAGACACACAGTTTTGCACCAGCTCCAAAATTTAATTGAACATTTATTGTGTGTGTGTGTGTGTTTGTGTGAAGTGTCAGCCACTAGGGGCTGCTGTGTCTCAGAGGAGCAACTCCTACCCTTGGAGGACAGGGAGGTCTTTGAGAGGTTGAGGAGGCGCAGTCCCTTGTTGAGGCGACACACCTGTTGAATCAGGTTGGAGACTCCTGGTATGAGAGGAGAGGAGAAAAAATAAAAGCTTAATTTAATCACACATATCTACCTATCTAAAGCCAAAATGAATAATTAATATTAATTCCAACCAATCAAATGTGAATTTTTGCTGGTTTTGTGAAGTGAAACCGTTGGATTTTGGAATATTAGTTGGATAAAATGAGCAATTTGAAGACTATGTTGGGACATGTTGATGGACATTTTGTATTGTTTTCTGTTATTTAAAGAACCAAATGCTGAAATCACTTAATCAAGAAAATAACCGACAGATTAATCTACAATGAAAATAATTGATGCTTACAGCACTACACCCATCCCCTGCTGAAGAGTTATGACTACGACAGCAAATCAGCCCACACACAGCTTTGTCACATAACAATGAAATGCTCTGTGGCAAATTCACCTCCTTCAAAACATACACAGACACTAAACACACTTATAACCCACATGCATAGCCTGCTACAGCTACAAGAACATAATACCATCATACTTCACAATCTCACTTTCTCCCACATACCCGGTGCAGAGACAAACCCATATGAATACCATATGCCAGGCTGGATTACGTAACGTACTTTCAGCTCAGCCATTTGATTAAAGAAACTGCAGCCATGATGATAATATGAAAGGCTCCGCTTTATTAAAAATGGAATTCATTGTAACGCCAAACCTCGTTTCCTGGTTCCTGCATTTTCCTGGCTTTCTCAGCTTCTATTAATGTATTCATGTACAGAGCTCTTACTTTGAAAGGCAAAGAAAAGTAAGAAAACACATTGTAACTAAACAGGCACAGCACTGAAGGTCATTCTTATTGTTATTACAGGGTTTTTTTTTCACTATTATGGTGGAAGTTAAGGCGGCAGTGCTTTTTTTTCTCTCTCCAATTACAAAAAAGTAAGTGAACACACTGTCAGTACACACAGAAACACACACATGAACACACACATACATAAAGAGAGGGTGGCAAGTGTGAGCACATAGAATTCATTGAAGTGAGTGGAAGTGACATGTGTCAGGCAGGAGGACAGAAATTAGCTAATGAGTGATATTTGCATGCAAGCACAGCCTGACCCTGACACACACATATACCCACTCATTCACTCACTCACTCAGCGCAGAAAGGTGTATAGTGGTTAATATATATCAACAGTGACTGAGGCAGACACAATTGAAAATTGCATTTCTCTATAAGTGTGTGTGTGTGTGAGAGGGAGAGAGATAGAGAGAGAGAGAGAGAGAGAAACACAAGAGGCTCAGTTTGTGTGGCAAGTTGTGGGCGAGACTGAAATATAAAAGCATTTCTCCAAAGAGGAGGACCCGTCATAGACATATAACTTGAAAGAGAAACAGATAATGAGGCTTCTGTGGGGACAGGGATTGATTTTGAATTCTTTGAAAGCAAACAAAAGCTGCAACCAAATAAAAAGCAAAAGAACAATCGGAGGTTCCCTCAGAGAGACAGCAGTAGGAGGGAGAAGGAATTCAGAGAGAGTCCAGGCCAGTACCTTGGTTGTCTAGTGTGTTATGAGCCAGGTTGAGAGAGTGAATCACAGAGGCTGGGTTCTCCGACAGAGCCGACGCCATCTTCTGCGGAAAATCCCTGGAGACAAAATGTTAAAAAGGAAAATTGAGCTTTCTATAGAATTGCTAATTCAATGCTGGTCTGCAGGACTGAGTAAATCTGCCGGACACATTTCCCTAATTCACCTTAATGCATCTGATAAAATAAATAAAACTACATATCTTAGTGACGGGTGTACGTTTTATTGTCACTGTGCAGAAATTTAAATCAATCTGAATTACGTTTTGCTGTAAAGGTAAAATGTAGAGGAAATGCATTTAAATCATAAATGACAGTAAAAGATTAGTTTTTGTTAACAGTCACCTACTGTATGGTCAGAAATGAGGGGAGGGAGAAGGGCTGGGTGGGGAACTTTCATACTTTTCTGGTATCGACCCCAATGTGTCTGAAGCAGCAAGTCACGCCATTAAAGGTCCCGTATTTTACACTTCTGTGTTTCATTTAAAGTGTTGATCCATATTATATATACGGATCTATTTGTATATGGATATATTTGTGGTTTTAAGCACCAAAAACCACCTCAATGTAGTTTTACATCTCCTCTCTCGGGCTTCTCTCTGGAGCTCTAGTAACAACAGGCCAGTCAGCCAATCAGAGGAGAGGCTCTGAGCCTCTCCTCTGATTGGCTGACTGTTTTCTGAGCGATTGAATAAAAATATAGCAGATTTCAGTTAAAACACTCAGAAAAACCAAATCCTGTAAGGCTGGATGGTGGGTCCAGGTGGGCGGGGCTTGGGGCATGGCTGAGGGCGGTGACGTTAGTTGTGACATCACAAAGTTACAGAAGTCCTGACGGCTGGTTTTAAGGTTCAGTTTCTGAATACAGGCTGTGTGGGTTTCTCTGTGCACTGAGGCTTTGATACTTTCACAGTGTTAATATAAAAGCTAGACCTGCTTTATAGTCAAACAACACATGGACATCTAACTTTATACAATATGGGACCTTTAAATCGTTGCCAGCCTGATCAGATTCTCAGTCATTAATCAGTTATTCTTTAGATTTCATTTAAAAGATTTTTTCCTGAATTAAATAATAATTTGGCTCTAATAAACCCACTGTGTGTTACCTGTCCCAGCACCAAGCAGCAAAATTACAGAATGAGAAACTAGCTAGTGAATATAAATAATTAAGCCTTTACAGTGTCAGTTATTTCCCTCAGGAGTTGGTGAAAACCAAAACAGATCTAAAAAGCAGAGTAAATATTCAAATCCTTACTCATCTGTTGGCCAGAATCCTTAACTGAAGATGAATGCCAAAGTTGCTTCAGACTGCTGGATGCATAAAAAGGCAACAGCTTGCTGACAAGGCTATAACTCACTTCTACTTCTTTTACGGTGCTATACTTTCATTTTTGTGCCCAAGAATCCCGTTTCAAGCTTACATTTATTTTGAGTATTTAAAAATCACATATCAGAGTATATTCAGAGGTAGCCTTTAAAGTCATACACTGTTTAGTAGTAGGAGTATCCTATCTCTCTGAGTATATCATACTTGTGGATTCAGCGGTTGATTGGTTTGGTGCAGTGCTTGTGGATCGCCTCTAATAAAAATCGCCCGCTCTATTGGAAGTGATTTAATACAGGGAATGTTTAAAAACTTGGTAACTTCATCATTATGGTGCAGTAAATCATCTTGCCCCGAGGCAGACAATTCATCTCAATTAATACTTAATAAGGAAACTACTCTGCTAAATGATACCAGCCCTGAATAGAGGGTGAAATGTCTTTCCAGGTAAAGCCCAAAATCTCACTAATGTTTCAGTGGAGAAACAATACACCTGCCAGCGGCAGACAGAGGGATCTTTATTGGCACTTTATTGGATGAAAGAGTGGAGGTTAAGAGAGGTGAGAGGGAAAGAAAGAGGAGGAGAGACAGAATTGGAAAGGTCAAGACAGCAGAGGAGGTGAAGAGGAGTGGGAGGGTGAGGACAAGTGGAGAGGTGAGAAAAGCTAAGGTGAAGAGGTGAGATGAGAGAGATGGAAGTGAAAAGATAGGATACAAGCAAAGGGGAAGAGGAGACGGACTAGAAAGGAAAAGGGCAAAGTAGGAGAGGTGGAGAAGTGTTTGACAGGTGACGGCGTGGGGAGAAGAAAGGGGGAGAAAATTAGATCATACAAAGGGAGGTGACAGGCAGGGCTGGTGATGATGATGATGATGAAGATAGGAGAAAGGGAACCTACGATTTGAGTCCTGCATTCTCCAGAGTGAGCTCCTCCAGACTGTTGGACTTGCTGACTGTGTGAAGAACTTGATCCACCACCTCCGACCCCTGACGGAAAACAAGTAACACATGAACTTCTGACTGAATGTTTCCAGCTCAAATGGAAGAATCAAGGCAGAGAAAGTGAACTACAACCAACAGGACTTCACAGTCGTAGGATTAGGCCATTTATAAATAAGCTCTGATAAAGGGACTGTAGATTTTACACTATTAGAGGAGTTTTATGAAATTGCTCTAAACTCACTTGCCTCCCAGAGCTTGATTTCAGATACAAAAATAAACAAAAACTTCAAAAATTCTGATGCCAGTCGTGCATTTTCTTTGTGTTAGACTACCATAAATCTTAATAACAAAGGTTTCTTTATTTCAAAATTTTACCTCTAACTGATTTGTATCATGTATATTTGTATATTTGTTTGTATCGTGCACACAAGGGCGCATAAACACTTATACTGTGTACACAGCGCCAGATTTAAAATATCAAAACTAAAATCAGCTTTGCAAATGTTTCATGACGAAGGAAATGCATTTGTCTCTTTGTTTGAGTTCAAGGACACACACAATGTGTTTTGATGGGTAACATCAAATATAAATGTAACTTTAGTTTGTTTACAAGAAAATTCCACAGAGCACCTTTAAAATTCAGAACATGTATTGAGGGGCTTTAACGATCGATATATTGAATCTCATGCCTTTCAAATTATATTTATCTGTGTGACTTTTTGAAGACTGTTTCCATGTAGTTCACATCAAATGGATATCACTAACTCTAATGCACATTATGAATATTTAATAAAGATTCACATCATCTTAAATAGGTACATAAAACTTTGCAGAGGGTAACTTGACTCTGTGTCCTCTTTTGAGCTTGCTTTTTTTTAACTTGATATTCATTTAGTATTTATGACTTGTTGACTTAGAAAATGCAAACAGATGCTACAACCATGATTTTTTTTAAACACATCAGGACAGAAGTCAATACAAACAAACAAAGGTATTCTAATAACATTCAGGCAGGCAGAGAAAACATAAGAGAAGAAAACTAAACAAAGAAAAGTGATTGATAGTCTACATCTGGCAAAAAGGTTTACAAGTAAGTAAGATAAAACAGATAGTTACAATGCGCATGTCTTTGCAGTACAGCTTGGTGAACCAGGTGTTGTATGCAATGGATGCCACAATAACCGCCAAGTCCCTGGAATGGACACACACACACACACACACATATATATTAAGAGATAAAATGCAAATCTTTAAATTAGCAACCTCCATCTGCTCAAAACCATTTGATGTCATTGATCCATAAATTCACATTATCGTAGGCCAAACTTTTTCTTTGCTCCTGCTTTGGTAAAAAGCAGTTTATCATTGTGACAGGGAGAACACTGTGGGCAGGGCTGCTTTCTAAAAGATGACTGATACTGCAGCCCCGCTGAGGAGGAGAAGCAGAGAAGAAGAAGAAGAAGAAAAAAACAGAGAGAGATGTAAGGATCGATGGCCGGGTCAGTGGATTATTCAATAAAGCCACAGTCTGATCTCAGCTACAGACCTCAAATACTGCTACATCCACTGGTACATAAACAGACACAGAGCCCACAGACAAGCCTGTGTGTGTCTGTGAGGTACAAAGAGAAAGTAAGAGAGAGAAAAGAGGGAGAGAGAGAGAGTTTTAGAATCCTCCAAGGTCCAACTACAGCCACACTGCTGCTGCACCTGCAATACATCATCTGACAAACAAGCAGCAGCACACAGAGAGAGGGGAGGCACGGAGAAAGAGAATAAGCCCAGAGAGAGGGAGAGAGGGAGATAGAGAGAGAGAGAGAAAGAAAGAAGTGCAGAGAGACGGAGGAGAAATACAAAGTGAACGAAAGAGAGAGGAGGAAAGTGTGTAATCCAGCCAGGGAGGGTCCTGTTGCCAGTAACTGCAGTAGCCAGGCCATTACAGTATATCTCAGAGGAGTAAAATGGCTACAGGCTGTGTTCCTTTTTCATTTCCATGCCAGCCATCAGACCAGTCCATTCTGACTATGTATGTGTGTGTGTGTGTGTGTGTGTGTGTGTGTGTGTGTATGTGTGTGTCTATGTGTGTGTGTCAGCAGATGATGCACATGTCAAGATTCATCATCAGCGCTGCCTGTTGATTCCTGTTTTGACAGCAGGACATGTGACTGACCTCTATGACGTCTCAGTCAGGCAGTGTGTGTTGGTGTTTTACATGTCGTCTTGTTGTTGCACACGACGACACGTCAGCACCGCGGGTCAATCTGTCCCTGTTTAGTTCTGCACACGGATCAATTCATGTCGGATTCAATGTTAAGATAAAGATCGAGATTAGCTCCGTGTTAGCATGAGGGTTAAAGATTAAATTACTTCCCCCCCCCCCCACAATAAATCAATCACCAATGGATGAATCCACAAACACAACAGCACACTGAGCATCTTCATACTGCCCATCCCCTCCCCCCCCCCCATCAACCCAGGCAAGCAAAGTATATATATTTATATATTTTACACACACACACACACACACACACACACAAACACACACACACACACACACACACACACTAAAGGATACTCCAGCAAAAAAAACTGAATAACAAAAATAAAACAGTAACTGAAAGAGCATCATATGAGCTTCATTTATGACGTACCTACTGTGGATCTCTAGAGGCTCGGTACCAGAAATTGTCCAGGTTTATTATTGGTCATTATTGTCACACAAAGCTTATACGATATATTGATATATATAGAGATGGTCCTCACAAGTACAGTCTTCTTACTGGATATATTGTATATTGTAATAATGTACACACACACACACACACACACACAAACACTGTCTGTACAATAAATAGTATATTGTGCACAAAGATCCTATTTGTCATTGTGGCCCTCTTTTATATGCATGTTGTGAATGAAGTGTTGCGAACTGGTACAAATGAAGTTTGAATTATAGTTTTGACATTTTGGGAGATACACTGTTTCCTTGCAGCGAGTTCGATGAGGAGATTGATACCATTCATGTGTTAACTACAATCAGCAGCTGGTTCCAAAGACTGGAAACCAGGGGAAACAGTTAATCCCGGCTTTTCCCTCCACCTCGAAATTCTCACAATTAACAGGGAGAGATAAGAGTTTGTCCTGAGGTGCCACTGGAGAAAACATCATGGAGTCATTCGAATCAAAGTCTCCCTTGGAGCATGAATGTGCTCAAGAGCATTTCATGGCAACAAGCTTGTTAGCTTATGAAATAGCTTGTAGGTAAAACAGTGGGAAGGTCAGGAGGTGTCCAGAATAAACAGGTTTCATCCTCTGGGGAGGATGAATATGCTCAGTAAATTTCACGGCAATCTGCCATTTAGATTTTCATATTTCTTATGAACAAATGAAATTGCTTCTTGTAGTCGTAGACAAAAGGTTAGCAGAGGTCATCGAGAACATTACTATTTACCCTGTGGGCTCTATGAATATTTATAGCACTTTATGAAAATATCTTAGCCACTGAGTGGGGCATATTCTGACCCGACTGGTGGAAGGAGAGTATAAAGGTCAGAGGGCACCGAATTCATTTTAAGTCATCTTCTGTGGACCATAAATATTAATAAGACATTTCATAGCAAACTGGCTGCTAGTTGCATCAACAAAACATCGTCACCAGTTGGAAGATGGTTGGATTTTGAAACATACGACTGTGTTGTGAAGCAGCGACTCATCGCTGCGTGACTCAGGCGCAGTCAGTGACATGTGAGGCAGATGGTGGCACTGAGCTGTGGAGCTGCTGTCCTGATTCAGTAACAGATTCAAAGTTGGGGAGAAGTTAGCCAGTGTACCAGGACTGATGTTTTTGGTTGGTGTGTGTGTATGTGTGTGTGTGTGTGTGTGTGTGTGTGTGTGTGTGTGTGTGTGTGTGTGTGTGTATAAACACAGGAGAGACTGTCAAGCCAAGAGGTGCCCTAAGAACTTCTTGGGGCGGCAAGGTGTGACATTTTCTCTCACACAAACAAACAGAAATATATGCAAACACACAATCCTTTGACTGATTCTCTCTCTCTCACTCACTCTCACACACACACACACACACACACACACTCACACTCACACTCTGCCTGTCTCTGTTGGTTCTATCTTGTCACTGCAAGTTGACACTGTGTTGTAGAGAGGAGTGTGTGTGTGTGTGTGTGTGTGTGTGTGTGTGTGTGTGTGTGTGTGCGATTCAGAAAAAGACAGGGAGAACTGAAGAAAATGAAAGGGGAGAAAAACACAGGAAGTGGATAACAAGAGAAGGAGACAGGGCCAGAGAAAAAAGGTGTCCGCTTTCAGTCAAGAGGAAAGAGCCGGTGTTTGGACGGACAGCAGTCAGCAGAAAAAGCATCGCCCTGTCGCCCGCGGTAACGCTAGACGGGCTCAATTGGGGGAGATGGAGGGAATAGAAATGTGGAAGGACAAGGATGGAAGGAAGAGAGTAATGCACCACAATCAGACTCTGACACATTGTCATGTAAGAACCCACTCAGAGATCCTTTCTCTCGTCATTTGCACACTTTCCATTTTTTTTTCTTTTTTGGTGATTATTTTGTCAAATCTGTGCTTCCTCTATTAATTTCAATTTGACACAGCCTCTCTAGAAAAGCAGGAAGAGAATATTTAGCGTTGGGTTGTGGGCTCATGGGAACAATATATTAACGGAAGATCGTTAAAAAAAAACAAAAAAGAACAGCACACGCAGGCAGCTCCCCCTGCAAAGCCTCTCTCTTTATCACACACTGTATAAAATATTGGAGGAAAAACAACAGTGATGCAGTGATTTTAGCTCTCAATATGAAAGACATTAATATATTCATGAGTTGCTGCTGCAATCATGCTTCTATGAATGGCTTTTTGATTTACCAGCAGAGCAAGGCTTCGGCCCTATGATGAGATATGCATTTTTAAGTGTGAACGTATCCTCTCCGGTCAGGACTGCTGTCGCTACACACAGGAAAAGTAGAGAGATTCCATAGGCCTCAGGGTTTTCTCAGGACAAAACATTCCTCAAACAAAAGACAAGTAAGCCAGGCTGAATTCTCCATTTGCATGTGTCAGCTGCCAAATCTTTTCATGAACGGCAGCGCTGGAACGACAAGCACACTCTTCCTCAGTGCATCTAGGAAAGGAAACGGGGGACTTAAATAAAGCAGTGGGGGGGTGGGGGGGGGCGGGGGGGGG
>NW_019525230.1:69656-79082 GCF_002814215.2 Seriola lalandi dorsalis
GGGGGGGGGTGGAGGAGAAGACATATGGCATCTTACAGCTGTTTCTGAGCCCTGGATTCTGCCTCTGACAAGCAGATCATTCCCCTTCTCTATGATCTTCCCAAACTTGTAACAAAACTGAACAGAGATATAGGACGGAGAGTGAGCCACAGAGAGAGTACAAGACTAATGCACACAACAATTTCACCCAGGGAGGGTCTTGTTAGACAAAAAGCCAATCTAATGTCAGATAAAACGAGGACTGACAGCTGAAGGGATGCACCGTACCGTACAGGGAAACATTTTTGCAAAACAGCATAATGGAGAACGCATGCAGGAAGAAGAGACATCTTCCAAAAGTGCAGAGCAGTCAGAAAGTATTAGCACGATGACGCGTTTTTATTGTTTTGGGGTCTGTACTCCCACACAGTGGATTTCAGCGAAACAAGTTAGGTGATGAGTTTCAGCTTCAGTTAAAGTCAACGAGATTTCAGTCCTGGTTTATTGGCAGCACCTGTGGTTATTGGTGGGAACTGCAAGTGGATTTTAATAATACAGGTCCCAGAGTTCAATTCAAAATGACACGTCTATCAACCTCTGGAGGGGTAACTCTGCAAGGAGAGCAATAGCAGAGAAGAGTGTGTCTGTATCTGTTCACACTGCAGCCAAATACAGTGAGGATAAGGAGGATAAGGTGCATCACACGCTGCTTAAAAAAAAAGCTGAAGAAAAGTCTCTGAGTGCTGCTGAATTCATGATGAAGTTACACCAGTATAACTTTATTATAGACATATACCATACCACATGCTAATACATACCCATCATTACAAATGATGATCTGCATTGGGACTTTCAGTGCTATGTTTTTTAAAGTAGCTGGTGGAGTCAAGTCAAGAGATCCCAATGCAACTGAGCAGGTGTTTCAATGCAAACACAGGAGGGAAAATGAAGACGGCTGCAATACTGTTCTGGCAGAGCATCACAAAGCAGCATGCCAACTGTCTGCTGATGTCTATGGGTCACATACTGCCAGACATCGACAGCACCAGGACTTACAAATATAAAATATAATGAGTTTGTGTCCAATTACTTCCTGTCCCCTAAATGCCCCCTGAAGCTGATGTAAACAATCTCAAATTAATGCTGAAAGTCAGCAGTTTACCACCATTATCATTGCTTCATTTCAAACCCAATGTGCTGGAGTACACACACACACACACACACACACACACACACACACACACACTGACTGACTAACTGCACTTGTGTACTGCTGCAGTCTAAGTTTGGCAGAAGTTAATTGTGTCTCTCCAAGCAGTGCATGCTCGTGTGCTGTAATGAGCCTGGGTGTAGTTAAGATGTCAGTAAACTATGTCACCTGCTGTCAAGATGGCTGAAATCCAGTAAGTTGAACTCCCTGTTGTCCTGAGAGTGGTAGATGGTATCAACATCCTGGAGCAGAGATGCAGGGCAAGAAAAAGAAAGAGAGGAGAGATGAGAGGAAAAGAAACCAACTGTAACAGAGTCAGAGAGACATGGGACGCCAAGATAAAAAAGATCCTAGTTTTTTTTTTCTCCCAATTGCGTATAACATAGGAGTAGCTTAGCTCTAGTAAAAGCACAACAGACAGAAGCGGTTTTATACAGTCTCCTCACCCACTGCACTTCTTCTTTGCAGCCAATTCCGTTGTAGTCGCAAAGAGCTGCATAGGTCTCGGAAAAACCTCCTGAAAGATGGAGAGGAGAAGACAACAAATCAACCCAAACCAGACCATGACGGATCAGAAATGGCGGAGAAAATAAAATCAGGGTAGAGGACAAGTGAAGGAATGAGGAGGAGAAAGGGTCCAGGCCAAAGATGAAAGAGGAAGTCAGAAACGAACAAAAAAAGATAGTAAGCACAGAGACCGTGAGAGATTAGCTGTAAATATTGAGGTGAGATGAAAGTATTGCACCATGAAAGGGCATGTAGATTAATGGGATTACCAGCAGAAAGGGAGCACATCCAGAAACTCTGGTCTTCTGACCCACTTAAGGATGAGTCTCAAAAATGATTTGGTCTGAGTCAGTGAGGCAGCGAGCGGACAGCCTCTGAAGCAAGCGTGTGTCCGTGTGCAGTGTATATGCAAAAGTAGCAGACTCACCGCAGGTTTTCTGAGGCTCTAATGACGACTCCGAGTTTGGTGAAAACTTGTGGCTTCCATCGGTCAGGTCTCCCTCGGCCCGACAGATAGGAGGGCTGAAAGACAAGAGTGAAGAGGTTCAAACAGCAGCAAGGCTAGCAGCTCCGTAAAGCTGTACTCAGGCACAGCAGTGCTATGAGCTAAATGCTAACATCAGTATGCTAACATGCTTACAATGACAATGCTAGCATGCTGATGTTTAGCAGGTATGTTACCATGTTAGTTTAGTATCCAACATGCTAATGTTTGCTAATTAGCACTCAATACAAAGTAGAGCTGAGGCTGATGGGAGTTTGTTTCCCAGGTGTTTGGTCATAAAACTAAGTATTAGCCAAATTCAAGTTTGGACCTGATGATGGCTCAAGATGAAAAGCTAAAAACATCACATTGCTTACAATTAATTCTGCAGGGAATCCAATCCAATCCAATATGCACCCATGCTGTATATATCTACGTTTTTTATTGCACTTAAATGTTGTACAGTCAGTTATTTATGTGTGCAGTCATTTATTTGCACTAGTAATGTTATTCTCTCATGCTATTGTCGTTGTCATTACAATATTATAGGGTTTTTTTTGCACCGTTGTTATTTTCTTGCACTGATGTTTTTTCTTCCTGTCATTGTCAGTTTGTCTTGCACCAGTTGTGTGTTCTTTTTTGTGTATTTGTGTGTTTTTAATTTCTATTCTATATGCCCTTTAAATCGGTCTCTTGAATTGAATCGAATCCTCCGGACTTGTGGACCGAGCCCTGGACTTGACTGGCATGTGAAGTCTGTGATGGTGCTGGACCGCGAGGGGATGAAATGCAACAAGCGATGGAACTCAGAGGACCTCGTGTTTCCATGGAGATTAGTTGAGATTTCTGACCCTGTAACTCATTTACAAGTACTTTTCTGAACATGAATAAAAACCTTTGTGCATCTAGTCTTGCAGATTAAGCCTAACTCAAACCTTACTACATCAATAAACTTATACAACAAAAATAAAAACATTTTGAAAAATAAATACGTTACATATTATATTTATACCCTAAGCAGACTCTACTGGAAGCCTGCACAAAGTCCGCTTCAGGCCCTGTGTGCACTTGATGAATTGTGGATTTGGACAGCCCTCAGCACTCACTGCCTTCCCATGAAAGTGAGGTAAACTCTGGAAATTTTGATTCTGACAAACTGTGAGGCGCCTCCCCAGGGGGGGGGCACAGGAGAGCTGCAGGGAGGGAGGGGTACTGAGAGAGACACATGAGGCAAAGATGCTGTTTGAAATGAGAGAAACAGGTTGATGCTGGTGTTCTGAAAACAACTGGAAGTTATTGTAGCTTGGCATGTATATTTGGCCCACTTATGAGAACGTTCAGCAGTGGCTGGGACACACAGCTTATGGAGACAATTAAGATACTTGAAGTAGCAAAATGTAGTCTTTTTTTTTTTTTATACTGAGAGTATTGTAGCCTGAAACTAAAGCAGCCAAACCAGAACATCAGAAATATGATGAACGGTACCTCGAGCTGGGTTCACTTGGACTGGCAGAAGTGACTCACCAAAGCTTCAGTGTGTGAACTGCAAAGAAGTGCAAGCTAATGATAGCATGTAGCCTTAGCAACGTTAACCTGAAGGGAAACTGTACCGCACAGAGACAGCAAAGGCAGTGCAGCTGCCTCCATGTTGTCTGAGGGGGAGGATACCACGCCAGACTTTGAAAACTACCTCACTAGAGGGGATATTGTGGACATCAGCAAAGTCATTAGGAATTATCCTCTGGGCACCATGAATGCCTGTACAAATTCAGTCTCGACCGGAGGTAGATCGACCAGCAGACTGACTGAAATTCTGTGGAGCGATGCTGCCATGATGGCTGAAACTGTTGCATCTTTCATCATCTATATGTTTTGTTTTGTTTGTTTTTTTTTTAGGGAGAAGCACCGTCCCTGATTTTAGAGAAGAGGTGCTGTGATTAGAAAAGCCTCTGGTCCCAATTACAGGTTGGGGAAAAGGAGAATGGTAAATATTATGCTTTCCCTTCCCTAAGCTGCTGCTGTAGTGCCCTTAAGCAAGACACCGAACTCCCAGCTGCTTAAGTGGAGCACTTCAGTGCCCAAGAGACAGTGCAGCGATACGAGGCTGCTCCCAGGTGTGTGTGATTAAATGAGTGTGACCCTCCCAACTCCCTGCAAGCTTTCACGCTGCAAAATAAAAATACACTCTCAGACAACTTCCAGTGAAATATGCCTGCCAAAAAAGCTAAAGAGCTAAAATTAGCTTATGGGTAGGAAACTAAATACAATTGCATAATAGTCTTAAATAATATCAGTCTCATTTGCATTGGCAAAATGCCAATTTGCAGCAGACTTGTTTTTTTTATTATAGCTGCTCCAGTCAGAAATCAGATGGACGGTGAGTCAACGTGTCCAAGTTTGAAACTGGTTGTCACATTGCCTTGGTCGTGAACAAATCCTACATGAACTGTAAAATTGGGTCCTTGGAACTCTGTTTGAAGCTTCCGCCACTGTAATCATAGAAGAAGAAACACACTCCTCAGCTTTCTGATTGTTCTCCTATACATTTTTTTTTTTTTTAAACAAAAACGCATCCAGTAAGCAGACAAGAGTCCAGTCCACACAAAGTAAATACTGTGTTCGTACATAATACTGTGCTGTACCTGCTTTGGCTTTTTGATAGGATTACACCGCTCTACTGTTGCATTCAACACACACCATCCTTAATCCCATTTGTCAACAAATCACACACACAACACCTCACCACATCCGTGACCTTAATCCCCACCTCATCTCGACAATCATCATCCGGCCCTGGAGCGCGAGCGTACGTGCACGTTGTCTCGATACTATCTGCATTATGTGCCTCAATGCGGCGGCACCAATCAGTTACAAGGCTGCACAATCAAACCCACAACTTCTGTTCTCCCCTCTCTCTTTATTCTGTTTAAATGTCCTCACTGGAAGCAATCATCCGGCATGGCCCTAATGGAAAAGAGCCATTCTGAAAGATGATAGAGTGCGGAGATAGCCTTGTGCAGGTCAATAGCCGGAGCAGAGTCAATCCCATTGCTCTTAGAAATTGTAGATGAGGGAATACACTCTGTCTTGCTTGCCTGCTCACACGTACATCCACATGACCATGGCAAAACAACATTTCAGGAACTTGAACTCAACTCTATCGAGGCTTCAGCTGTGTGCGAGAGGCTTTCTGACTGGAGGCCTGAGTCTACAGCTGCGTTAGTGACTGTGTGTTGTCCCGCTCGCTGCTTTCACTACATAAACTGCTTTAGAAAATGGAAAAAAAAAAGAAAAGCGCCGACACAATGCCTTAAGGTAACAGCCTACTCGGTGTCAGCTGGCCGATTTAATCCCAGTGATTGCTGGGTGTTAAAGTCTACTGTGACACAGAAATGGGATGGATGCAAACTACAGCAATGCAAGAATGCATTTGGCTGCTGAGGAGGAAAAGTGCCCCTGAAAGTGAAGCTGCCAACTTGCCAAAGCACTGTCGAGTGCTGTTAACGTCGGCCAACTTGTCTTCGCTCCTCAACACAGACGATACAAAACCAAAAAGACTTGTTGTCCCCCCCCCCCTCACTCGAGGCGAGGATGCTCGGCGATGCTTACGCATAAATAGAGTTGTTGAACACTCGGGAGAGGGCGTAGTTGATGTGGCTGACCATGTGATCCAGCTGGTCCTGGGTCTGCAGTCTCAGGGAGTAGGTGGTCTTGTCTGTGTCGATGACGACCTGTAGTGTATGGACATGAATTTTTCTGTCATAATACTTTACACTGATGTGAAGGACCAAATGGCAAAGAAAAAATAGTTCTCACCTGGTGCTCTGGGTAGGTGTTCATTGCTCTGATTTCCAAGAAGTTGAAAGTGACCTCCACCTGACAACAGCAGAGAAACACCAGTGACACCTTGTCTAATACACGTCATATCTAATTTATGTCTTCTCACAACTTGTTTTCCGTTTTTCTTGATCTAGCAATATTGTATTCACCAGGGTAATTGCTGTGATCTGGTAATGAACACTTCAAAGAGGCCGGATGGGTCAAGAAACACGAGCAGTCAGACGATCAGAAGACCCCTAAGGTTAAATTCACCTAAGAGGAAAAAGTGAAACTATTAACTGTAAATACCAATGACAGGGTGCGGACCAACTCTGTGGCTTTGGTAAAATTCTGATATATCTATCACAACTTTGTGCGACTGGCTACCTGCGATGGGAAAGTCGACAAACAAGGACAAACAATACGATTCAAAATGAGGCTGTGCAACAATCAGTGCTACACGTGTCCCCAGGGAACGAAGGACCTCCGTGACTTGGCTGACATGGAGAAACAACCGCTGAGTAGGGCCGGGCAACAGGACTTTGAATCAATGTCACGATTATTTCAAACTTTTATCTTTATTATGATTAAAGAATAATTACTTTGGTGGTTATCCGCCTCTTTTTTTGAGCCATGCACTCTTCAAATTTCGGTAATGTGATTGAGTTGAGTTAGTGATGGTGTTACCTTTGGTATCCATGTTGTATTCACCACTGGCTGGTGTTCGTGACTGAAAACACATCGTCTCTTAAAGTTTTCAGACTAAAATGGGTCCAGAAACGTTTCCTTAAGTCTCTGTTATCGGGGCTTGAACACGCCGGAGTAGAGTGGACACCATCACTTTCATTTTAAAACATATTACCGTGTATTTAGCCTGAGGCTCAGTGTCTGCACTTGTGTCATCCAAATCTCCAGCTCCGCTTTGAGTGAATGTGGAGTAACGTTAGTTGGACGGGCCGGAGGCACGTGACTGACACAAGTTCGTTCATTGAAGAAAGTATTAACTGAATGAACCAACATTGGTGAGCATGTCTGTTCTGATCATTTTTTTCAGTCTATTGCTCAGACCTACTGCCGCGTCTGGAAGAGAAAATAATTTCCAAACACTCAGTCGCACATTCTGCCAGTTGTCCCATGATGGATCAACTGGAATCCACATTTGCCTCAAAAAAAAAAAGAAAACGGAGCAGATGTTTACATCCTGTCTGATCAATTCAGCGCTCGTGTTCCTTTCCCTGTTGGATTTTGTTGTAGTGGTGTCGCCACTGTCCCAGATCCCAGGAATTATTCTGGTGTGTACAATTTCACCATGGCTGACAAAAAATGGTAGCAAAAAAAACGATGTAAATAAGACTCAGACAGAAAAACCCTGCAGAAATAGTCTGACATTTTGGAAAAATACGCTTATTCACTTTCTGGCGGAGAGTTCGATGAGTAGACTGATGCCACTCACACGTCTCAGTTGATGAATGTGAAGTTACAGCCAGCAGCCATTTAGCTTAGCTTCGCAAGACATATTGAAAACAGGGGGGAAAGAGCTAACCTCGCTCTTTCCAAAGGTAATTAAATCAGCGTACCAGCATCTCTATAGCTCAGTAATTAGCACATTATAGCTTGTTTGTTTAATCGGCACAAAAACCAAAGTGTAAAACCATAATCAGCCGAGTCAGCCAGCTGCTGGCGCATATCGATCTTCTCATCCAACTCTCGGCAAGAAAGCAAATTGCCAAAATTTCTAACTACTGCTTTCAACTAGTTTTATGCCACCTGCCACCTTATCGTCTTCATTGTAATCATTATCAAGACTCATATCATTCTAAACCATCATCAGCACAGTCATCATCATTATCTCCTCTCTCCTGCTCTGAAAGTCGGCTGCTTCTCTGTCACATCTCTTGCGCATTACCATGAGATCAAGGCTGGCAAGTGAAAGCCATAAAATTTCAGTGAGAGCGGGGGAACATTTACCTTGGTGGGCACTTTGACAGCAAAGAGATACAGTCTCCATGTTGCCAGGACCTGAGGGGAGAACACATTCATTTTTCTGTCACAGAGCAGGAAATGCAAAATGCAAATCACAGCAAAAATAGCACAGCACAAACACCCTGTAAAAGAGAGCAAATCATCACTGCAGTTCATCCGAATGGCTCGTAAGTCATGCTAAGCACTCCAGACATTAGCAAGCTAATGATGATGATAGCGCGTGCGAGCGTGTGTGTGTGTGTGTGTGTGTGTGTGTGAGAAAGAAATATTGTGGCGAGATTGCGAGTCATATGACAGTCCGATTTATCGCGCTGAAGTTGTGTTGATGGAACTAAGTAGCACTTATTCAACAGATGCCTCATCGCGTCAGAGAGGAAACTAATGCTAAGATAAAGGCGGGGGGAGGACAAAGAGGACAAAGAAGATGGGAAGAGTAAGCAAAAAGAGAGGTGTGCTTTCACCAAAAGAAAGGCATTACCATTTAAAAGTATCTGGGGAAACGTAAGAGACAGAAAAATTGTGAATATATTCACATTTGCCTATGTAATTAATCTCATTCATAATTCAAAAATCCATAATTAGCATACCCCATGCATGCACCGTGCATCTCTGTCCCTCCCTAGCACTCTCTCTCTCTAATGCTTGCCCACACTTTCTCTTTGCTCTTTTTCAGCTGCTTCTCAAATCCCATTCCTGGCTTGTCCATAATTCCCTCCCTTGCATCCCGTCATTCCTCTGATTTCTCTCTTCATCACCATGGAAATCTGCTCATTTTCCCCTCCATCTTCTTCCTTAATCCCTAATCCCTCCGTCTCCCCCCCGTGTGCCACAGTGCCCTGTCTGGTGTGCTCCCGCCTTAACACCTCACTCCATCCCCTCCTGCCCTCCACCCACCTCCTCCTCCCCAACTCCCTTGTCTCCTTTCCCGTTTCAGTTTTTCTATTCTTTTTCTGCTCTGTCGCTTTCAATTCCTCAAGGCCTCTCTGCGCTGAATGGCTAATGGCGCCCCGCTGAGTGGCGGTGAGAGGAAGAAAGAAAATGAAACATACAAAGAGAGAGAGAGAGAGGCAGAGAGATAGAGGAGGCGATGGAAGGACATAGACACCAGATTTTCCTCCTGATAATAAAGTCCTCAGATTCCCCCTCCAACTATACTTTACCAACCCCCGGCAAAACTGGCCTCACAGATCAGCCTCGTGTCTTAACTATGCAGACATCCATAACAGACTCCCACAGAGAAGAGACGGAGGAGAGGGATGAGGAATGAAAACAAGAGACTAAAAAGGAGGAGACATAATGATACCCCCACTGAGAACAAAAAAAAAATCTCTCTGCACTAAGCTGGTGGAGGGGGCTTCTCAGGAGATTGTTAGTCCAATCACCATTCCTTGACAAGTTTGAAAACTCTGTTATATAAATCCAGAAAAGGAGATGGGGGGGGGGG
>NW_019525230.1:79102-81377 GCF_002814215.2 Seriola lalandi dorsalis
GGGGGGGGGGGGGGGGTGATGGGACATTGAGGCAAAAGAGGAAAGAAAAAAAAAAAAGTGAAATGAGATGACATATACAGTGAGACAGTGAAAGACAGAAACTTCCTCTCCCATCAGAAGCCTTGCAACCTGACAGAAGGTCTCATCATGTAAACAGAGGCATCAATAATGCAGGTTCTCTGACGGGTGCCGATCTGATCCTCTGATGCTCAACGCGGCCCACTGCGTAGACTTTCTCCTCTCTTGATATATCATTTACAGCCCATTGAGGTATCATTAGAGACAATCAATACTCCAGTTATTTTTTGTCTACTTGGATGGGGGTGTGTGCAGCCATGAAGGGAAAAATCTGAGGGTTTGAACCATCGCAACAGTGTGTGTGTCCCCCCCCTTTAAAACTTTGAATGCTCCCTCGCTACAACCTCCCTGTGCCCAATTATCCCCCATAAGATCAAGAGGCTGTAAAAGCTGTTAGCATGCTACTCATTCTCACAGCTGTTTCAACATTTATTTTGTGATTTAGCCAAACTGCAGAATGAACCGTTGGCTGTTACCTCATAAACCGGCATCTGACACTATGCCAAATATGTTTGGGTTTTTATTTTTTGGTGGAGGGAAATGGTGCGGTATTTTTTGATGTTTAAAAACTTAGCTTGGAAAGAGTTTTCTTGCTGTTCTCAAAGACCAGCAGAGGGATGAGGCTTTATGATCATGTAGCATTAGCTGCCTGTGCACGTCATTCTCCTGCCGAGAGAGCGGTGAAGTACTGACGGATGACATTAGGAAATAGTGAAATATAGTCAGAATCCTGCAGTTATACTTAAAACTAACCACATCAATATTTCAATCACCTTGACCAAGTTCTCCAGACATTCTGCGCTGAGCAGCAGCACGTCGTCCCTTCATTATCTTTCATTTCCAGATGTGTCTTAACAGATATCTGTTATCATTACCATAATTTAATGATTATAAAAGTGTTTCCCAACCAGTGGGAAGGTGTTGTAAGTGGGCCGACAAATCGTTTGCAAAACAGTAAAATTTTGGTGAAAAAGTTTTAAAGAATAAATGAACGAAAAAAAAATCTATATAATGTTTTTAAATGTTTTAAAACAAAATTATTAATATTTTAAAAATCATTTTTTCCTCCTTCATATTAAAGCCCTTCACTGTGTAGACTGTGGAGCTTTCTACACACATTTCAGTGAGCCAATCAGACGAGAGGCTCTGAGTCTCTGTTGTGACATCACAAAGGTACAGAAGTCCTGACGGCTCGTTTTAAGGCTCAGTTTCTGAATAAAGGCTGCGTGCATTTCTCCAAGGATGGAGCACTTTGAAACTTTAACAGTATTAATATAGAACCTAGACCTGCTTTATAATCAAAGAAGACATGGAAATCCCTCCTCATACATTATGAGACCTTTAAAACAAAAAGTAGTCTGAGGAAGCATAATTTGGCCTCCGTATTGTTACAGAGTCAGATGTGGGCCGCCCAAGTGGAGTTGGAAAAGGTTGAGAACCACTCGATTAGAATGATGAAAAAGCAATTTTCACTATCATAGTAATGTAGTTATCATTAAATGTGAACTAGGGTAAACTGGTCTGCCTTTCTAGATACAGATGAACTTTACTTTGAAGTCGACTTCAAGTAAAGCCAAGTCCTGATGAAAGGAGAGTACTTTCTCACCATATCTTTCATTTTAATTTTCAATCAAATATGTGGTAAATAATGTTCAATATCAGTTCCTGTATCATTTTATTATCATTGTGGGCGTCACTGGGTGTACGGCTTTCACAGTGTTGTTTATCGTTTCTCTTGGACAGAGCTGTGACGCCCTAGAAAAGTAGAACCTCTCCCGGAAAGTCCAGGCTCAAACAGTGCAGATGAATGATCTTCTCTGAACCTGGGTAACAGATCTAACAAGAAACTGGTCCTCTCTGAAGCATCAAGGCATGAGGATAAATTATTCAGCTATTAACATTAACTGGCACAAATAGCCAGAACTAAAGTCGAGTCCCACGAGTCAGAATCTTGTGCCCTGATCTGGCATTCATGTTACCCATTCCTCCACGGATCAATCAAAAATCCTGAAATCCGCAGAAAGAATCGTTTTCTGGCCAGGAAATCATCCGAGATGAGATGGTTGACCTTTCTGACCCGGTCAGCCGGAGTCACGACAGGTGACAATCTCACAAAGTGTCATGGGAAGTGGCTAAAAAGAGAGGGACTGGTAGATGAAGATGATGGGGTTGGGGTGGGGGGAGGTGGTGATGGGGG
>NW_019525230.1:81397-88995 GCF_002814215.2 Seriola lalandi dorsalis
GGGGTATGCAGAGGTGCCCTTGCTGTGATGGCACAGTGTCAGATGCACTAGTTCAAAGAGCCAGCCAGCCGAGCCCTGAAGCAGACTGCGAGGGTGGGGAGGGCGTGTGTGTCATACAGAGGGAGAGTGCGCGTATAGTACGTGCGCTAAAACAACAAATGTATCTCTTTCAGGACGTGTGTGTTTGCGCGCATACGCAGCCGAGAGGGCAGAGGGCGGGGGCTTATATTAATCATAAGCTGTCAGGCTCTGGGTCTGGCACTTCAAACGAGATGGTGCAAATCAAAGTGTGTCTCTGGGTCTTGTGTGTATGCGTGTGTGTTGCAGCGTAGCCTCCAAGGGAACAAGCTGAGGATCAGTGCCAGATTTGGCCACCCGTGGTATTTCTGGCTCGTCCACAAGGGCATTTTAAAAACACACACACCATATACACACACACACCATATACACACACACCATATACACAGTGCAAAAATCAGAAACATTCCGATACAGACATTTGCATAAGTCCGACATCCCAGTGCAGCACACACACTCAGTTTTTACTCTCACGCACGTATAATGATGCACAATAGCTTGCTAAGCTGGCTTTGGACTACACTCGGCTGTCTCTCTCCTCTCTCTCTCTCTCTTCCTGTCACACACTCACACTCCTTCACACACACACACACACACACACACACACACACAGGCATCATTCAAGTGAACTCAGCATCATAAGAACACAACTCTGCCATCAGTTAATCTGTCAGTTTGTGTGTGTGTGTGTGTGTGTGTGTGTGTGTGTGTGTGTTGAGTGTGTGGAAGTGACAGAGGGGTTTTGAAAGCACAGATGCCCCAGGTCCCGCTTTATAAGTGGACTTTAGAGTGGTTGAAAGAGAGTGAGGGAGAGATGGAACCACATGAGAGGAAAGAAATGCAAAGCTCAAAAAAAAAAAAAAGAAAAAAATCTTGTTCCAGATTCTCACATAAAATCCAACCGGTCCAACGCTCCTAAATCAAAGAGATGGCAAGCAAGTGCGCTGAAACCCAAGGGACCTCTTAAAAGCAGGAGAAAAAAAGAGGAGAAAAACAGGGAGATAATAGGAAGAGGTTGCAGGGTTGTGCTAGAGATGGGAGGAAGAAATTAGTGTGGAGGAATAAGGGAAGAGTGGTAGAGAATGGGTGAATGGGATGAGAGGGAAAAAAAGGGGAGGAGAGAAAAGACAAAAGACACAAGCAGCAAGTGTGGGAGAGGCCAAAATGGGTGAGAAAAGAAGAGAGGGAGCGAGGGGAGGGGAAGATACAAGAGGACCATGGACATAATGAGAGTGAGGGAGGGAGGAGAGGAGAGAGAGAGGAAATGAATAGGATGGAGAGATAAAACGGAGGCAGAGATACTTTGAGTGGCCTTTCAAACGCTCAATCAAACTTCTTAGCTCCTTCTCATGCTCATGGGGGGGTCAGCAGTCACACTTCATAGACTCTCCGCCATAGGCTATCAACATGTGTTATGGTCATCAAAAGAAAGCACAGTCCTAATTACAGCACAGATCTCTCGCCACGCACCGTCAGATGGTAAATCCCACCTATACGTGCAGAGAGAACAACTCCACGCCGAGCATCTCGGAGGGAAGAATGAGGATGATGCAGGGGTAATGTTCTCCATTACGCAAGCATATTACACAAAAAAAAAAAGAAAAAAAGAAAAAGAAAAATGGGAGCGTTGTTGAGAGAGAGAAAGAATGCAGGATTCTTGCCGCCAGCACGGGTTGTCTCAGCGTTATTGCTTTGTGCTCGGCTTTCTTTCACAGTCCAGTGAACAGTTGGAGCCTCTCCGCAACAAAGTGTCATCTGAGCCGGAAGCGAGGCCCAGTTTCACCGTTTAAAATGCACGAGTTGATTATGCAATTCAACGAGTGTCGCTCGCTTTTGACTTTGCTTAACCACCGAGCATGATTTTTTTAGTCGAGTTCAAAACTGGCCCAATTTTAGCCTTGGTGATCATGTATTCACTGTCCTGCAGGCTCAGGAGACCAAAACACGAACTGTAAACAGTGAATCTAGACTGGGACCTTGGTATGGGAGTCGCCACCATTCTTCCTCCGCAAATCGCTTCTGTCTGGCTTCATTGAACGGTGGTGATGAAGTCATAAATGCCAGACAAAGAGCCTTTGGAAATCTTTGCACCTCTTTGAGGTGTTCAGGCACATTCTCCGAGAGCTGTCAAAAGGTGTTCAGGGAAATGTAGCAAATCAGTAACTGAAATAGATTAGGGACGATGAGGGAAGGAGGATTCAACAGAAGTAAATTACAATACTTATCGATTCAGTGGTCACTAATTGATTATGATTTATATTGTAAGAAAACCAAAGGGAGGAATTTTACCACAGTGTCAATGAAATCCGTCTTCAAATTTACAAATCTACAGTTAACAGATCTAACAAGGAAACACCTTCATATCAATTGGCCGTACATGTGTAGGGGAGAGCAGGGACGGTTTGACATGTCTGTCTGTATCTTGGAGCTCTTTTTAGCCAGTGTGTTCAAATCATAACTAGTTACATGTGTCTGCTAATAAATGGTGTAAGTGTTGTCTCTGCAAACCGAAACACATGGTTTATCCTCAAACACAAGGAGTGAAATGTTCCAATTCACCTCATAGTCCGGGTTAGTTGTAACATATTCTGGGGCTCTGATAGAAGAATTATTAAAAAAATTTGATATTTGAAGTTTTTTATTCAACACATAAATTACTTTTTAACCGTCAGTCTTAGTAGTGATTGAACATAATAAAACTGAATAAAACGTACAAAAATCAGCTTCAAATGCCTGTGACAAGTGACCTTGTATTGTTGTTACAACTAACCCAGACTCTTGTAGCCATGAAGTAGCTCACCTAAAAGCTAACCGCTAAAACATTAGCACTGACAACTTGCATGAAAGACATCTAAACCAAAACTTTTCAAATTTAAGTTTGTGGAGTTTAACTACAAATCAGGCAATGATATCGCAAAAATAAATGAATTTTACCTCAGAATTAGTTTTTAAAACTGGCTGCCACATGGTGCTACGCTTCAAACTGAGCATGTGTAGAGTGAATCAGCTGATTTGTAACTTGTTCTTGTTCGGAGAAATTGGAAGTATTACAACTGACCCGTGTTACAACCGTCCCCGGTCTCCCCTATATCGATGAATGAAAAAGTGGACGCTTAATTGCAGACTGTTCTGGTACACTGTGCTTTTTTCTGTGTAGTTCAGTGAGACGGAGCTGGAGCTTAAGGCCCAAAATGAAGCAATGTAGATTTGGTTTCCCATGTTGTGTATGCTATCAAGCTCCACTGTCCTCTTCCCTTGTCAGACTGATTTATTTGAATCATTTTTAAAAGGTGTAAAGAGGCAGAATGGCTGAGGACAATCTGCTCAGTATCAATACTGTTACAGGAAGTCCTGGCTACATGTTCCCAGTAACTCAGAAGAGAAAAGCAAATACTAGAGCGAGTCTGAAAAGACTTTTAATTGTTGTTCATCTCCACAGCTTTGACGTTTGCAGCCTCTAAGATTTGTGACTCCTTTAATGTAGTGACACACAGGTTGAAATATTTTATTGATGCGCCTCCATAAAGTTGAAGCACAAGAGACAAAAAAGCATAAAAATTGATGCAACAGGAGACAAGACATCCCGGCTGTTTGTCTCAAATATGGATTAAGCTTCAAAAGCTGCTACATTTCCCATGATGCAACCATTAAAATGTCTTCATTCGACCATCTCTGCCTGGTACATGCACATCTTTCAGACCCTATGACTGTGTTTGTATAGAAAGTTTGGAAAGTTGGCTCCACAGCCACAGACAACATTATACAACCAATTTAACGTCAGTAGTCGAATGTCAGAGTTCTAACTATGCAGTCAAAGTTTTAGCAGCAGGGAATTACCTCAGTGTCTGGATAAACCAGTTAAGCACAAGTCAATGATGTAGTTTACACTGGACAGAGCACCGAGGAACAGAAGCAATTTAACAACCCAAAGAGTGATAAAAATTCAATAATTAAAAAGACGCATGGAGAGAAGATTGAAAACGCTAATTCATGCAGATGAAGTTAAAACAAACCCACAGGAGTAAAAGAGATGTAGCAGCTTGAAAACAAACAAAAAAAAGGTAGAAAAGATCAACAACGGCAACAAAATTAAAATAAGCAAAGACAACTCAGTTAAAGGAAAATTAGATGCATGAGGTTGAATTCAGGACATGAGGAAAAAAGGGAGATTAAAGAAAGATACTGACGAACTACAAAAATCTTAAAAGCAATAACCTTTGTACTACTTTTATTTACTTATATTCATTTAGTCACAAAATGCTCAGTTATCCAGTACATGCAGCTACATTTGGGGATGGTATTAACTGCCAGCTGCTACAAATTTCAAGTCAAATCAATTTTATTTAGCACAAAAACACAAGTTCATCTCAGGAGACTGTACAGCCGGTCAATTCCTTGATTATCAGGTTCAGAATAGGAAGGCCTATATTTTTAACAAAATGCTAGAAGCAGCAACAGTGAAATTATAACGATCAGAATGACTAGAATATTACTTTAATAAGAAACATACTGGGTTAGGTTACTTTATATGTACCCATAAGTAAATCTGATTTGCAGTAAGAGTCATCAATCTTACACATGCATATTTAACACAGCACAGACATCATGTGCACAAGGTAAATAAAAATGAATGAATTAAACATTGCCTCTATGCAGTGTTACTACACTACACTATGCTCTCTTTTATACTTTGTGACTATGACCCTTCGCCCAGAAGGAAGAGGCTGTTCAAAGGGTGTGAATCATCATTTACTTACTAATAAGAACATAAAGTATCATGTTAAGTAACTAAAGAGTTTCATGCATGAATGATTTTATGTGGAACAAAGCAACTTTCAAAGTGACTGTTGACCATCGGTGTAAAGATTCTGAAACCGAGATACAAACATACACGATCTCATACCACAATACAGGACGACGGAACCGCAACACCCCAAACACCAACCTGCTGCCACTGCTGCAGGTGCAGCCTGTTGAGCTCTCCCTTCTTTACTAATGTAAAAAAACTCCTTTTTCATTTCTCAATTATTTTTAGTTAATCCCCCCTGGCACAAAAAAACGCAGAGGTATGAACCAAACTGGATTTGGAGAATCATTATACATTACTTCCAACTTTTCTAAATATCATCCCAGCTGTAACCATCCCCCAAACCTGCACATCCACTAAGCACACAACAACAACCACCGTATCTTTACATGCACAGCACTAACTTGACCTCAAACCTCAGTCCCAGTGGAGTTTCACGAGCGGGGACTTCCACGTAACTGCAGGAACTAAGTGGAAATAAGCACAAGCGTGCTCAGGACTGTCAAACAGTGGCCGTCTCAGCCAGTAATAGGCTCATTATTAGAGGGAACCGCGGAGTCAACAGAGGAGAAAACGGAGCGACCGATCAGGATAAATAAGTGGCGGAAGAAACAAATCGGCAACTGGGGCATCAAACCACATCAGAGATTTCCTTCCTCCCCTCTCCCACTTCACTCCTTCCTCCATTCCCTTTCCTCTAGTGGGATGCCCACCCCTCTTCTTCCAATCACACCCACTCACTCCTCCCCCTCTGTCTCTCTCTCCCCTCTCTCTGCCCTTTGAAGATGCTTTGTTTTCTGAGTTGCCTCTAATCTTCAAATAGGGTGATCTAATAATGGCTGTAAGAGTGTGTATGCGGTATGCAAGTTTGATGCACTGAACCATGTGTTTCTGTGTAGATGCTTCCTGCACATGTCAAACTGTGTGTGTGTGTGTGTGTGTGTGTGTGTGTGTGTGTGTGTGTGTGTGTGTGTGCGTGCGTGCGTGTGTGCGTGCACCAAGTGAGGGGAACATGCATGTTGATGCTCTCCAACAAACTGCCCTGGGTGCTGTTTGGATGTCATGCTGAGCCCTCCCTGGGTCTGTCTGAGATGGGTGGAGGGAGACAACCCTATGAGTGTGTGTGTGTGTGTGTCTGTCTGTGTTTGAGTGTGTGTGTGTTGCAGCATGATGGCTGGTACAGTCAACACACACAGACAGCTACATACCAGCAGTCTCCGCAGGGAAAAGGGGGGTACAAAGAAAGAGCAAGATGTAGAACAAAGACTTTCATGGATAGAATAGTAAAGAAACACTATATACAACATAGTTAAAAACTCCTCTTTCCGCAACCTAAACAAAGCAGAGGAATTGAGATGAAAGCTACAATCCTGTACAGATTTGACCTGCTAAATCTATTGCAGCCGTGTGGAGGGGGGGGGTCCACATGAAAGTGAGGATAAAGGTAAGAGAAGGCCTCGCCTAAGCCTTCAGGCTTAGAAAAATGATTTTCAAGACTAAACTTCAGCTCCGTATTAGAGAGCAATCCCAGAACACTCAATTTACTTTAAGAAGCATGTATGATATTTGCAAGCATGGGTGAAGAATTAGTGGCAAGAGAGAGTAAGTGAACCTTTTGGAATTACTTGCATTTATGTAGATTTTTGTCCAAAAATTTTTGTTAAAATCTATTTTAACTATTAACACATAAATAATTGTACTCTTCTTGTCCATACCAAGCAGCAACCTCTGGGCCTGAAAAATGAAGCCAACACTAAAAAGTGCAGTTGTTCGAATGGCCACTTTGAGGCTCGGTCTCTACAGCTTATTTCCTCCTTCATGACAACTGTACAGGGGGTGGATTTTTATATAATTAACCCTTTTAAATTTTATTAATTAAAGTTAGGCATAATTACGAGCGTGGCTGCTTTGATTAGCTAGGAGTTAGGTGGAGTCAGGCTCTGCCAAGCTGTCAACGGCGGCGCAGCCCGCTCTGAGCTTCAAAACCGCTCTTCAGAGACCGATGGGTGACATGATGGAGGCTACGTCCATCATTATATACAGTCTATAGTCCATCTGGAATACATCACTCACAGTATATGCTGGAAAAAGTTTGTGAAGCCCTCGGCTAATGAGATGAACAAAAGCTAACTGGAGTCAGGAGTTTTCAAACCTGGAGTCCTGGAGGTAATGAAGAGAAACATCTGCTGATGTGAAACACGCCTCACAAAAAGAGAAAGCTGAAAGGGTTACAAAGTGATTTCAAAGAGTTTAAATATTCATCAGTCCACAGTCAGATAAAGTGTTTATAAATGAGACGATTTAGTTCTGTGGCTACTCTCCCTGGAAGTAAGCGTCCAGCAACGACAGCTCCAAAATGCACAACGCAGAATGATCAGCGAGGTAAAACTCAGGCCCAGAGTTTATGTGATATGAGCTGAGAGAAACTGTGTTTGTCTACATTTGTTGATATTAACATTTTAGGACCAATCAACGCATAAAACCAGGTAATTCAAAAAGGGTTCACATATTTTTTCTTGCCACTCTGTTTTTGTGCATAACAACAAGAGAGACTGAAAAAAACAGTCTATTTACAAACTCTCATCTGTTCACCCTTCATACATCCAAACAAATTTATACATTAGAGTGAAAAGATTGCCTTTTAGAGGGGGAGACCTTGACAACGAGCTAGAATGAATGCCTATATCCATCTCTCTCTCTCTCACCCCCCCCC
>NW_019525230.1:89102-107199 GCF_002814215.2 Seriola lalandi dorsalis
CGCCTCCCTTCCTTTGAAAGAATTTGGAGCAGTGGCAGCAGCAGCAGCAGCCAAGGCCCATTTGGATAGTAAAAAACTCTTGTAAGGCAGAGACCTAATTGAATTGCTTCTGATGGAAAGAGGAGCTCAATACCCTTTTACAGGTTTGAGTAAAGATGGAGGGAAGAGGAAAGGGCATAAAGGGGAGAGACGGAGGGAAAGCGAGAGGCAACTGGCGTGGTGGTGGTGGTGAGGAGGAGGAGGAGGAGGGTGGTGACGGGGAGGAGAATAATCGAGATGGACAGATAAGGAGGGAGGGAGAGAGGAAACAAAGAGAGGAGATGACAAAAATAGAGGGGAGGGGTGGTAATGATGGAGATAGAGGGAGGGGGGAGGAGTTGGAGAGAGAGAAAGAACAGCAGAGATGGAAAAAACTGAGTGAAGTGCAGATTAATAGTTTTGATTTGCTTATCTGCTTGTCCTTTTTGTTGTTTCCATGGGAGGAAATGAGCTCGCTCTCGTGCATAGCAACTGATCAGTCACTAATGTGGCTGACTAATTGACAATTTCTCAATAGCAGCGGTGGCCTTGGCTCGCACATGCTCCTTGAACACATCACAGGCTGCCCACACACCCTCTGGCATGCACTCTCTCACACACACACACACACACACACACACACACACACACACACACACACACACACACACACACACACACACTGATCTCTTGCCTGTGGCATTAAGGCCATCCTGCCACATCTAATAAACTCTGAGGATGGACTCAGTAGGCCATGGCATGGTGTCCACTTCACTCTGCTTAGGCAGCATCTGTCTTAAGCCTGATTTTAGACGCATCTGTTGTGTCTCAGGATGTGTAATCTGTGACTTCTTACGGCTCTTTCAATATGTCGCAATTAACTTCCATTGATTTCCATTTCGCCTGTAACGAGCCGCTGCCATCCTGTTCCATATTCAACACCTCAAACATTTCGACGCTCCCTTTAACCACGACTATCTCTCTCAGGTGACCTGGCGTGACTGCAGAGCGATGGGGGGTGATTAGTGTGAGGAGTGAGGGTGTTGGCGTCTCTCACCAGAATCCTGTCCTCTGATTTGCCGCTCCTGGTGTCCTGCTTGACGGCTCGCACGAACTTAACAGCTTGCTTGTCCAGCACCTTCCTGATGCTCTCTGGAGATGAAGAGCAGAGCGAAGACAAGGATGAAACGGGAGCACTAATTACACCATGTAAACATAACAGAAATGAAAAGCGCTGTCCTGAGATGCACTCAGAAAAACACAGTGAAAGGCTTTTCAAAGGGGAACTGTATGAATTCAAATGCACAGCTTGGTGACACATGAAAGTAAAACCAGAGTAAATGAGCGGAGAAGGGTAAGGTCTTTATACCTCACTGCATGAAGCCAAATGGGTCATTTTTCTTTGTGTAAGATATTATTAACCATCACTTATTAACTATAACACGAAGCCAGGAGTTACTGTTCATGAAATAAGAATAACTTTGCAAACAAAAACTGAACAGAGCACAACAGAAAACAATGTGGCTGCTGCTGTGACAAAGCTGTTCAAGTGACTACAGTGAAAAGTAACCGTCAGCAGATACTGATAAATAAGAAAATGTTGTGCACAAGTGGTTGCTATGGTGCTCAAAATTCTACCAACAGCGCAATGCAAGAGTATAAAAGTGGAAACAGTGAATACTAGGACAGCAGTGACTAATGTGGATCAGGCTAAAACCTCCTGCCCTCATCAAGGCGGTGAGACCGATCAAGTGTATCTGACGGGCGCATCCCTAAGAAACATGACAAATATAGACTGAATGTTTGGGAAGTTTGAAAGTTAGGGATATACGAGTCAAATTTCTCTCTCTAGATACCGAAATAACTAATAACTCAACTCTGTGTCATTTCTGATGCAGATTACCTGCACAATACTTCCCCAAACTTTTACATCTTTACACTGCACTATGTAGAACTTGTGGGAATCATTTGTATGTAAGGTAACGTGGGCCAAAGGATTTTCGTGCCGCCAAAAACTGAGTCAGCAGACTGCTGTGACAGCAAAAACAATGAATTTCATAATGACACTGACAGAGACACTGTGCTCACTTCATACAGTCAGTATCAGAGCGGTGTATCAGACGGCATCATCATCAAAACACAGCAGAGACCTTGATGGTTTATTCTCAACCTTGAAAACAGCAGTCGATGAAGCAATCTTCATTCAAGGTCTCACTTACTCCTGGAGCTTTTAACTGAATCAACAGGTAAAAGTTACTCAAGGTCAAGAATGAACTGTCAGGATCAAGATGGACGATAAGCCCTAAAAGTGATCACAGTACTAATAATGTTTATTATTTATATCTGGAGAGCACTTTACAAAAGTCAAATTAAACTTCTTCACAACAAAAAATCAAGCTGCAAAACACTTCAAATAATAAATAATAATAAATCAAAAAACCCAAAATCAAGATGATTGTTTTAAGAAAGTAAGCCGTAAACATCTGCAGTTTGAACATCTGCAGTTACATGACAAATTCAGCAGATGATGAAGACCATGTGATACCATCAAAGGTAGAGCTGAAACAATTAGCTGATTAATCGAACAACATTAAATCAATCTAAAACTGTTTCGATAATTGATTGTTAAAGTAAATCTTTTTAGCAAAAATGCCAAATAGATGTAAAATATTTGCTTATTCTTTTAGCCTGATGTAAAAGTAGGCTTCAAGAATTAATCAAAATATTCTCAGAAACGCAGCATATCTAAATCACACACTGAAGTCCTTTGATGAAATTTCATCAGGAAAATAATCAACAGATTAATGAATACAATCGTTCTTTGCAGACCTATAGTCAAAAGTGACAAAAGTAAGTAAGTGGACCTTGAGTGGAGATTGTTTTGACAACGAATAAAAGGGTTCAACCCTCCAGTCGAGCTCCAGACACATTAACAGTGCCAAGCTGCAGTGATTGTTCTGTGATTGATTGATTGCATTGTTCTGGAGGATTGTCGTGGCAACAAACCTTAATAAGACATTTTATGTCGGGTTTGTTTTATATTTGTCACCCACTTGTAAATTGTTCTATTACAGTGACTGTCATTAGTAAAGTCAGCTGGACATCAGAGCATTAGGACTTGGATTTAGGACACTGGCAGGGGACACTTTTTGGATGTGCTCCTTTGGATTGTGTTATCTTTGAGCTTTTGTTTGCGATCTTCCATTCAAATGTGTGTTCTGTTTGTATGTAGCTGTGAATCAGAAACTGTGCCCAAATCCCAGTGATGTCACCACGATGCTGTCACCATGTCTTGGGAGAGAGACTGGTGGATTATTCCTTTAAAGTCAGCCGCACAGGGGTGAAGCTTCACAGAGACAGCTACAAAGACACCAACACAAACATGAGGACAGGCAGACACACGTGCGCACGCACACGCACGCACGCACACACACACACACACACACACACACACACACACACACACACACACACACACACAACCTCTAGCTGAAGAGGACTCATAACTGGGCTATTTTTAGCCTCAGAGAAAGAAAAGAAGAAAAAAAAGCAGCCCAGCTCATCTCAATGGAGCCAAACACAAGATCAAGAGCTGTAGTCTTCGGGGGCCTCTACTCCACCATGCCAGGCGACCCTGCTGAAGCGCACTGAACCGCACCACAGGCCTCCTCCATAACAATCCGACTGCTGCTCACAAACACAATGTCAACCTATATCTCCAGACTGCAAACACACACACATATATGCCTGCGAGCTGTGTGATATTCACAGTCCACAATTTCAAGCGGGGGCCACCCATGCTAAATATGCACTCATGGAGCCCGCCTGATGGAGATACAAGCGTGTCATGCTGTGTCACGATGCTCCATTGTGTCCGTCTCCAGACTCTCTCACCGCTGCACACACTCATAATTCTCACTTTCCACATCCAGCAACAACCATGAAGTTGGCTCTCACACTTGAGTGAGCCGCGGCAGATGCAGGGAGGACGAGGCAGGGATGGGATGGTGTGGGGACGGGGATGGGGATGGGAGGGGTGGTGGTGGATCGCACCAGCAGATCGACTGAAGGATCAGCCGCAGACAAACACAGAGTTATTGACGTTAAGCTGGGTAAGACCCAATCACTTAAACCTTTTAACACACTCTGTGCCCCCCCCCCCCCTTTAAGGCCTGCTGGTGTGACCTCTGCATTTGCTCCCAAAGGAGTGAAACAAGGCAGGAGGGAGGGGGGGGGAAAGCCCCTTTTCTTCCTCTTCAGTTCCTTCATATCCTCACTGCTCTCTTGACACTTTGATGGATCTACTTGTGAACCCCCCCTCATCTAGTCCTCCACTGACAGGTGTGGTAATGGCCTAATGCTGACTGGCTTTTATCACCAGGCCAGACAGAAGGGGCTTGACCAGGTTGAGCTGGTAAACAGCAGGATTTAACGTCAGGATAATTAGCAGTGAGAGAGACACACCTTCTTTAGCACCTTATCATCCAAACATGTTGAGTGTGAGTGTGTGTGTGTGTGTGTGTGTGTGTGTGTGTGTATTGTGCTGTCCAATCTCCCAGGCAGAGAGGCTCAGCCTGTGTGCAGCTGAACCCATGCTGCACGCAAAGCGCTCCCAGTCGCACAATAACTCCCACGCACACAGGGAGCAGAGAGGAGAAAGAGATGAAAACTCCTAATGAATAAACACATCAAAGACACACATGCTTAACACTTATCAAAAAAAAAAAAAATTCTCTGACAGCACTACAGGACGCATGTGCCATGCAGCTCTTTATGCCAAATCAATCCAAAAGTGAACACTCTCGGTTGCGGAGATCGGAGGGGTTTACAATCTTCAACAGCCATTAACTCTGCTTTTTGCCTGGGGAGACATTTCCAGCGCTCGCCTGCGATGATAACTCCTTTCAAATCAAACGCACTGGAAAGCGGCGGTTTAAAGAGCAGCCGAGTAAAGAAAAACTCACCGCACGCGTCTGATAACAGCTCTGCCTCCTCCTCCTCCTGTCTTCTCGGGATGCTTAAAGGTTAAAACACACTTTCCCGAAAAAAAAAAAAAAAACTCCTGTTTGGGCTCACCTGTGATTTCCCTGCTGACGCTGACAAAGCCCGCTGCTGTGGTCTCCTTTGAGGCCATGGTGCGCTCCTCCCGCCGGTCCGGCCCCTTCTTCTTCTTCTTCTTCTTCTTCTTCTTCCTTCTCTTCTCTCTTTTGTCTGGTCACAAATGTCCTCCCTCAGACTCTCTTCTCTCTTCCGCCGCCCCGTTTCTATTTTTTTTTTTACCTCCCTCTGCGCCTGCAGGTGCTCCGGGCGCAGCAACAGCCGGTACTGAGTGATGCGAGCCGATGCTGTGGTGCGCACTGGCAAAACCCGAAGAGCGCCTCCGACTCCAGCACTCTAGCAAGAGGGAGAGAGAGAGGGAGAGAGAGAGAGAGGGAGAGGGAGGGAGGGAGAGAGAGAGAGAGAGAGAGAGAGAGAGAGGTTGAGTTTATGAAGGGTTAGAGGTTCTATGAATTTAATTGTCTGATTGTAGTCATGGCAGGGGGGTTACATTCAGTGGGCCCCAAAAGAAAAAAGGGGCCAATGACACAGTACAGACCTGAATGCAAAGGCATTAGGGGTCCAAATGTACATGACAGGTGCCCTGTAGTGTCTCTAATTATTCACTTGTCTCAGCATGGAAACAAAACAGGATGGGTTATGTTTTTTAGCAGGGGATTATTTTTTTATCATCGGTTATATTTCAATTTATGTCATCTGTGTAAAATGCAGGAAAAATTGTGAAAAATGACCATCACGATTTCTCAAAACCTACAAGTGACATCTTCAAATGTCTTGTTTTACCCAACCTTCAGTCAAAAGCTTAAAGATACTGAATTTACGATCATTTTAAAACAGAAAAACAGCAGTAAATCCTCACATTTGAGCAGATATGTGAAAATGTTTGACAATTTTGTGCTTGAGTTTAACAGCACACCAATAATCATGATGGCCAAGGATTTAGCCATTGTAAAGGGGATTGCAAATGATAAACAATAAACAAGACACATTGTGTCATACTGTATTGATTACCAGTGGCAGCAATGATCAGTCAGAAAGGGCCAGTTATAAAATCCACATAGAACAACCCAAAGAAGTCTCGGAATGACAATAATCAATCAATAAATTGTTAATCAATCAGACACAAAACACTATTACACCTGATGTAAGTGATGATGGTGAGCCAATCCCTGATTTACCAGATCCAAGCATCATAGAAGTTAAGCTGTACTTTTAAAGAGTTGAAAGGTTCAAATTGTTCTCTTTATGGAGCCCAGATATTAAAAGAATATATTATATAAAGTATGAAATGAATAATTTGCATTGCATTAAAATATATAATATAAATTAATCAACAGGTCTTGAAACAATTAATGTATTCATTTAAATTAAATTCTTTATTTCATTACAGACATTGTTTTTTTTTTCCAAAAGTTCAAACCTTTCAAATACAGATGTTTTTATTCCATAATAGCATTTTTCCTAATAACATTTTATATTTGACACTTTTCATGACAGTGTAGTTGTCACATACCTTTGCTGGCTGCTGCCTTTCAGTCAGTCTCTTAGCCGGCTCAGCGACCCTTACCAAAACTCAGCCAGCTAGCTAGAGCAACAACAGTGCTAAAGTACTTCTGAAGTAGAAGCTGCTGATGTAAATAAATGCAGTGCACACTTAAACACAAGCTAAACTACAGTGACAAACATCTCCTTTATTTAGCTTAATAAGGCTTCACATGCTAGCTACCTAACTAGCTAAATACCTGTACTAAAATGAAGAGCCAGTGTTAGCCGCGGCAGCTAGCTGTTTTACCCGGGCATGTCGTGACTCAAAAGATGTTCTCAGAGAAAGACACAGCGAAAAACCTGCGCGGACCTGTGTCCGAAATATCTTCACTGTTCATTCATTCACTTAAATTCACTTTAAAAACGATTTCGGACGTAGCCAGAGCGTTTTTGGTTGTTGATGTTGTTGTTGTAGCCAAAACTATCTTTGCTAGTTCAGTTTGTTAAACGACGGGCGGTGACAGTTGTCACGTGTCATCAAATACCGGAAGAGCATTCTGATAAAAACCATACTATTAACATAAACATATATTAATGAAATAAGTTTACTTTACGCAGCCTGTTTCTTGTTTCGCTCTTATGCAAAGTGGGCTGCGCGGGCTCCTGTTCGGGAATGGCTGCTGTGACTGAGGGGGCGTGGTCACCGCTGCGGCCGCAGCAACTTAAATTGCACCGTCTGTCTAAAACCATAAAGATAAATAAGACCAGTCAAAAACATAATGAAACTTAATGAGGTTAACAGATCAAGATTTTAAAATACCCATAAATGTCAGCAGCCACAAGAGCAGATTTTTCCGAAAAAGACCCAATTACGATTTTAAATCAAACTGCAGAAGGTTCCAGGCAGAGGGAGCAGCATATATAAAACTCCTTCTGTAATGGAGCGGTCTAATCACCAAATGGAGGTCAGACCACCTCACTTTTTTTTTTTATTTCCTTCTGGACTGGTGATGACAATCTGGACATGATGGCCTCAAATCTGTCTGTCAGATGGAAAGAGAGGTGAATGTTTGTTGTCTGATTTGAATCTTCAAAATGATCAAAAATATTCATTTTTCCAAGGATTCACATGGATTCCTGTGTTCCCCTATATCTGCTTTTTTTTTTTTTTTACATAAAATAAGAAATTCTTTATTTGAACACTATTTAAACTATAGATCTTCACAGAAAAGTAATGGTTTTATTATGACAGAGCAGAGAGATGATTTGATGCTTTTGATAAATGTGTTTTCATGGCAGTATTTCTGTAATGACGTGAGAACATTGAAAGAACGGAGCCATATATCAAACAGTTTCATTCAGTGGCTTTCTCCTCCGAATCGCTGTGATAGGATTTGGGATGGAGAACTGGGAGGCCAGGTTGAAGCTCAAGCTGTAAGTAACAATGATATATGAATCACCCACTCATCTGAATGGCTGCTACTTGTCAATGTCATCGCTTATGCAGCACAGTTCAGCTGTTTTTCATAGATGCAGCCAAAATTATACCAGAATTTTAACTCTCGTAGTCCTATATATCAGTTCTTAATATGACAAATGTGCTCATGAAGACACAAATGAATGGGTTGTGGAGGGCGCAGCTGTCTCGGGTGTCATTTCCAAAAACTTCCCCTTAAGGGACCCCAGAGCCATACGAAGCATGCTTGATGTATATTTGCGCATGTGTGTGTGAGAGACCTTTGTGTCTGTGACTCACTGATATTACACCCTGATGAAAGAAAACCCAGTGGGGGGCATTCTTCCCCGGGTGGGGGCGTCGAAGGAGAAAGGCGGAGTTTGTAGGGCGAGAATAAGAGGTTTACAGTCTGGGAGACCGTAGCTGTCTTCGGTTTTCATGGGGTTAAAAACTTCAACACTGTTCAAAGATGCACTTGAAAGGACGTTCCATTATTTATTCATCAATGTCGAACCTCATAGATACGAGTCGAGATGCTCCATATTCCCGCAATTACTTGTCTGTCTAGGTGCTGTATGTGCATGAATCTGCTTACATAAAACAAAGGGGCTGCGACTCAGGCAGCAATTTAAAGCTCGTGCAAAAAAAGAAAAGAAAACACTGAAAATCTGTTTAGTGCTCCATCTTCTGCACACATTCAGCAGTCATTTGGCAGACAATAACTACACAAGACAACACAACATCTGTGCATAGGAGAAGCAAACACAATCCACATATCACAGAAACACTTAGAGAGGGAGTGAGGGAGAGCGAGAGAGAGAGAGAGAGAAGAGGAGGGGTAACACTGTATAATACACTGGCAGTCACATCCACTGTAAAACTGCCAGCGGATATAAAAGTGTTCGCAGCCTCTGTCTCACTGTTCTTCCCGATGTCAGTAATAACTCAGGATGATGCTTCAAAGCAGGCTTTTCGATCTGCTCCCAATATTCACTTCAGGCTGGGTTTTCCTCAGGGTGGAGAATGTGCTAGATTAACACATCTCTCAGGCTGTGCAACAACGCTGTAATACACTGCCCTCATCAGGCTGAATACAGTAAACATCGATCCCATGTACAGGAGTTCATCATTCATGCAAGAAGCAGACTGTTACTCTGTACTCACACATTCTGAACTGCAAGGTTGCGTAAATAAATCAGGATGTGAGTGGCACGGTTTCTGTTTAACAATGAAATAGTTACTGTGATTGTACCGCAGGGGTGGAAGAGGTGGTCAGATCTGTTTTTACTTAAGAAAAAATACATAAATGTAAAAACACTCCAGCGAACGTGAAACTCCTGCAATCAAAATCCAACTTAAAAAAAAAAAAAAAAAAAAAAGTATTGTCAGCAAAATATACTTAAAGTATCAAAGGTGAGAAAAATAGTCCCTGTTACATTTTTAGATCATTACTGATGCATCGATGTGTAGTACTGAACAGTTCCAACTGGTTGAAATGGAACGAGTTTGTAGTTTAGTCCAGTGGTTTCCAGTGTTGCCAGATTTAAGGAACTAAACAACATGCAGGACTTTTAAAGGTCCCATGTTTTACACTTTTCTAGTGTTTAGTTGGGATGCTGGGGGCATTCTTGAGGGTGGTGACTGCTTTGTGGTTTTAAGGCTCAGTTTTTGAATATGGCCTGTGTGCATTCTGTCCTGGATTGTACACTCTGATACTTTCACAGTATTAATACAGAATCTAGACCTGCTCACTTTCTACAATATGGGACCTTCAAAATCAAACTTCAATACGGCTAAAATCCTCTCTGTACTTATTATACATTGATAGATTGCTAAGACAAAGTGTTGCATTTCCTTCATTTTCTTTTCTCTGTTATTTTTGTTGTAACTTTATTATGTAGAAAATGTATATAATTTGTTATTGTTGGTCATGTCAGTACTGTGAGAGCAGCAGCTGTCCCATAAGCTTACCCCGGTACATTTACACTGATGTGGTTGACATCAGTGGTGAGTAATGTTCACAGTCCCATAATAAATGAATAAATAAATAAGCAGATAAATAAATTGACCCAGTTTATATTTATACATACGTACAGATATATATATTCTGTGGCTGGATACAAGTCTCTAAGATTTACCTCTAGTTCTTTGGTTTAAAAGTGTAACTCTCTTTCAAAAATCTTTCACCAGGCAAAGGAAAAAAAGGTTTAAGCCTCTTTAAAATGTTTCGTGTGTCACGTGAGTCACTTTGTGTTCAGTCTGTTTAACTCTAAGCCTCGTCAATCTCACCGACTTTCATTTCATTTCACTGGTCAAACGATACAAAAAGTAAAGCCATCCAAAACTATTTTTAACTGCCCACTAATGTAAAAAGTCAGGCAGCACTGGTCAGGGCCCCTTCCAAAGGGTCACAAGGTAAATCTGAGCGGTTGTAAAGTGGATAAAGGGGCAGCGAAGAAGAAAAAAATAAAGATGCAACACAAAATTGTTGCTGCCAGTATACTCATTAGAAATGCTTGAGGGTTATCCACTAACTCAAATACACAAAGTGTAGTAAAAAAGTACATCCTTTACCCCTTAAAAAGTACAAGTATGAAGTAGTGGAAATGCTCAAGTAAAGCACAAGTGGCTCAAAATTGTACTCATGTATGATAGCTACATGAATAAATGATGCTCCTTACTTTCCTGCATTGCTATCACACCAGCGTTTTCACAAATGGAATCTCTGGTTTGACTCCCATCTATTTTGGGGGCATCCCGCGAGCATAAATTTTAGCTGACCTTCACAGCAATGACTCTGCTTGACGAAACCAAATCCACAGCAGCCAGTTGCTAAATGAGCCTGCATACAGATTAAGGGGGAGTGTGAAACAGCTGGCTACAGCTGGAGACAGCTTGAGTGCCTGCATGTACTGCACTCCACCAGAGGCTACGCACTCTGCTTTGTCAGGGTTCCTGCTGATACAAGGTTTTATTTTGTCTGATTCCTTTCTTCACCGCATTGGCGGCTCCAGAGGAAAAAAAAAAATGGACAGTAAGTCAGCGAGTTATTGGGAGTAACATGGAAGATCACTTTTAAGACCGGAAAGTGGATAACAGCACGAGCTGAACTCTGTGGCTTTCTATTTCATGGCTCCACTGATCTGTTGCACACCAAAAAGCTGAAAAGAGTATTGATTGGACATGATGCCTGAAGGGCTTCGCTGTGCTTTTCCAGACGTCTTTGAGGTCTTAGATGTCTCAAAACAGGCGGGTCTTGACATCATGCCAGAGTGGGAGGGGGGATGAGACCTGAATTAATGTCAGTCAGGTCACTTACATCAAGGTTTTAACCGTTTACTGCAACGATCACTTTGGGTTTGTTCGTGCGGCTCTGCCCCTGAAAAAATAATTGAGATGGAATAACAAAGACTGTCTCTGAGCTCACACGCCGTCCAGCGGATCCTTAACAATAATTCAACAATTCATTCAAAATATTCGGATGATCATAGTGAGAAAACGTCCTGAAATCACAGAAATCCAAACACTAATGCAGGAGGAGGCTGAAGAGGTGCAGGAAGCATCAGGCAGTGGTGTAGCTGCAGGAGATGGTGCTGAGCATTAGAGTGTGCAGAGGGAATGAGAGCAAACACTGTTTATATTAGGTGAAGAGCAATAGCTGTGGTTGGACATTAAATACCATTAAAACAAGTGTGCGTGAAAGTTCATTCTGAACTTTGGAAGCAGCAGTTTCCCCTCCGGATGGATAAAATGCTGCTTTAAATTGGCTCTGGTGTGGCGTTTCTACAGCAGGTTTTCACATCATAGATACTGTATGTAAGTTGCATATTGGACCATGACTGTCTTCCAGACTAGTTGTGTCACAAAATCCTGCTTGTAGAGCATATACGTCTGAACCTCAGATTTAAGGTGCTCACAGAGAAACGTCCCCCTCTTCAGCAGCTGAATGAAACGAGAATTTTGATCGCGATTGTGATCTCAGCAAAGTTGCAGAAAATATGGTCACAGCCTCCCCGTCCCGAGTAACAGCATTGAATAATGGCCAGAAGTGTTTTTGCAGAATATTATGATGTCACAGTGAATTTGTCCTTTTGGATACAAAATGCCGTCACTTCATTTTATCCTTGCAGACGTTTGAGTTAAGTTGTGTCATAATTAATGTATGAATTTATGAGTTATGGCCACAAATGTGTTTTGTGAGGTCCCCGTGACCTTTGACCTTTGACAGCCAAATGCTAATCAGTTCTTCCTTGAGTCCAAATGGACACTTGTGCCAAATCTGAAGAAAATCCTTCGAGACATTACTGAGATATTGTGCTCACAAGAATAGTGATGGACAGACAAAATAAAAACATAATGCCTCTGGTTCTGGCTGTCGCCGGCTCGAAGTCATAAAAACAGCCCTCTAAAATCAAACTGCACATACATCATTCTGCACAGTGAAGCTCAAACATCCGAGTGAAGGAACAATGAGCAGAGCACATTTTTGAGTGGAGGGGGACTTTAATTTTAAGGTCCACTAACCTTTTTCCAGAGCTTACAGCCGCATCTCAGGATCTTTATGCTCTGCTGTCATGGATGTAGCTCATGTGATGACGACTGAGCTATCGCCCTGACAACTAATTCAAGTCCATCTGTTAATCGACACTGAGTGATGTAGTTGAAAGCGCAGTAAAAAAAAAAAAAAAAAAAAGTTAGTAGGTGGATTTTGAGTTAAGATTTCCTCAAAACATCTGCGCTGATCTAAACTACTACATGGTTCCATTAAGATGCCTTTTAATAACAGCAGCTCAGAGGTCAGACAATGTTGTAATCCTATTTCCCTTTCTTTCTTTAAAGCAACTATTATCAATTTTTTTTTACAACGTATTAAATGACCATATGAAAACAATGTGTCAGCGTAAAAGCAGTCACTCGTCTTGATGAACCCACAGAGAATTATTACCTGAATCTGCAGCTCCTCACACTCACCTCTCTCACGGCCATTTTCAGCCGTAGCAGGAAGCTGCTGTCAGCGAAACAGCTCTAAAAGCCCTCAGTACACTGCCTGCTCAGCACCAGACATCAGACACACAGCGGGCGAAGAGCTGGTGAACAAAGTAGGTGCAGGTACAGAGCCAGATAATTCCCCCAGGAGAAGGAAGAGGCCAAAAACAGAGCAAAAATAGAGTAAATACTGGACTTACATTTATCATGTGGAAAACAACTTGGCTAGGTTCAGGCAAACATCGTGTTGTGGGTTAAAATAAGTACAGTGTTAACGTCCAGTGCATCCACCCTGACCTCCTCCCTGCCCAGACTACACCTGACTTCCTCCTTTGCAGGGCTTTGTCACTTGAACATAAACATATTGTGTCGGGGCATTTGTCGAAACCAAAAGATGCATATAAAAATGGACGTCAACTCCGGTTCTGGAAAATGAAGCAGAAGCGGAAATGCAGTAAACCTTCATTCTATCTAATGATCACCAGGGGGCGACTCCACGGGTTGCAAAAAGAATTTCGATGGTATAGAAGTCTATGGGAAAATGAAAATGAATTAACTCAGTAAATGTTTTCCTAATGTGTTTATGGTCTCAATCACTAATTTAAAGTCTACTTCAATACAACATGATGCTCATTTTTCAAATGATGATTCCATTTAAAAGAAAATAGACGATAAAGCAGGGTAAGTTTGAGGGCCTGGCTACCGTGTGATTGACACACAGGGCGACCTGCCTATCAATCCTGACAGAGGTGGAAACAACCGATGCCGTCTCACACAATTGCTACATGTTGCTTAACAATAAAACATAACTATGAGTCATCAGCTGCTTGCACAAACAACCTGTGTGGTCGTCTTTTATGAGAGAACAGTCTCATAAATAATCATCTGTTTGTTAATAACATTCACTATGTCAACTTAAAAGCTGCTGATTTGTCAGTGGTGTGTTCACAGCTTGTTTCTGCTGCCCCCAGGTGGCCAATAAATCAGAATGAAGGTTTCTTATACTGGAGCCTGATTGAAGAGAGGGCAACAGGTGACTCAGTGGAGCTCATTTCAAACCACCACCAGTATTGCTTATTTGTCAACACCCAATAGTTACTAGATGTGGCAATTTTTAGCAACATTTTTTCTCATGAAACGTTGCCTATAGTGACAAACCTATTGATTTTCATCAACCTTTGCAGCTTTCCCTGGAAGACAGTCAATAATACTGATTCTCAGCTGTGCTCAGTGAGTGACAGAGTGCAGGCTTCTTCTTGTTCTTCACTTGGCAAACACAGCAGCCAGACCGAAAGTGTTGCAGAGCACACACAGTGTGAGGAAAACTGCAGATTTTCCTCTTCTGTGTACCAGAGGGCTGCGTTCACGGTCCAGCAATTTACACTTGCTTAGTCTTGTTAGCAAGTGTCATCATTGACTGGGTGTTTTGTGTTCAACCAGGCACAAGGTTTGTCTTCATATTCATAAAGCAGCAGTATATGTCTGTTTGTGCTCAGAAGCCTTAGGGTTTATATAAAAATGAATTTCTCTGGATGGATTTTTTTTATCTATCGTACTCCACTATAAGAAGGTTATCCGATCATTTCCATCCATCTGTGTTTGTTTTCTTTGTCTGTGATCAACATATTTGGAGGCTAATTGGCATGAAATTTGTTGTGTACATTCACACTCCCACCAGGAAATCACCGCCATCAGGCCATAATATGGTTACTCTTATATAACGAACATACCATCAAAGGCTTTTTCCACTATCACTGGCAAAACAAAAGCCCAAAATAAAATAGATTCTTTTCTATCATGCTACTGTAGAGTCATGTACATTCTCACCTTTGGAATGTGTTGAAGTCTTTTCAGTAGAGTCAAGACCCTGATGACCTCTGTGGGATTCACCAGCAAAGCTTTAAACTGTAGAAAAGTAACTTATACAAGAATAAAATTCACGTCCTTGAAAAATATCTGTTAGAAAGCGAATAAAGCAGGGGACAGAGTGGTTATAATGGCTTAAAAAGTTAATAAAACGTATTCAAGCATTAGGTTTTTACAAGGCAGGAGAAAAACACCACATTGGCACAGCTTGCATTAGCAGAGGGTAAGAGTTTAAGAATTACACAGTTAAGCACACTCCATTTAATTCGACAGCATGGTATTGAAATAGCTGAAGTGGAAGAGTGGGCAAATGTTTATGCATTTAAGGACAGAATTCATGGGTGTGTGATCAGTGACTGTTGCGGTGCTGCTCATCAGCACAGTGAATACCACATCCACCTTACAGTGGGTCATTACAACTCCAGCATGATCAAAGTCTCTCATGGCCTCATCTGTCAATTCAGTTTTCTTGGATAACAGTCCTTCACACGGAGGCTGTCAGGTTGCAAAATAATAGGTTGCAGCCATGAATAAATGAATAACATTGATGTTATTCATTGATATGCATAACGTCAGTGAAAGAAAGTAACCATGTAGTCAGTCATATTTGGATTTTATGCTCCTGAGTGAAGGATTATGATGACCATGGCCAATGTTTAATGTTATGGATGCAGTTGTCTTTGCTCTCGTCTTTCTTTATTGCAAACAAACAGGCACTTTCATTTAAAATGCATTACATTTCTCATGGGTAACAAGATAATATTATGTCATGCACAGTGTTCTTTGAAAACTGTGACAAAAACAAGCATCAGATATTAGAGAATTTGAATTGTAAATACATGGATTGGTCATGAAGACCCCCTCTTCTTAGGCGTATTTTCTATATTACACTTAGAAAGATTAGAAATTTATTTTAATGTACAAATGTTGGTATTAGATAAATGATGGAAGGATGTAAAACATTACAAAATCACTAAAAACTAGTACTCCTTCTCTTCTCAAGAGTCAGTGATTAGCCAAGTCAAGCAGACATGCAGGTCCTTATTCAGTCACTCATTAATTTTCTTTGCCCATCTGTTCGTTCTCTGGGGCTCGGGGGCTGGAGTCTCTCCCAGCATGCAACAAATCTGTTTAAAAATGAGCAATGCCCAAAACTATATAATGTGGAAGAAACTGAGAATGACTGCAGGTTTGTGTGTTTGAACTCTTTACTGGTAACAGACACAACCATTATTGCATCAGGCAAAACATAATGTTGTTCAATTCAAATTGAATGAAGCATAGTTAATGTAGTTTGATTCTCTGCAGATGTAGATATGCGCTCTGAGCTTAAAATTAACAGTAATGAAAACTTAATTTGGTGTGTAAATGCCAACCAAAACAATTTCCTCTCTTCCACTAAACAGAGCGGCACGTCTCTGAGAAATGTTTACATGTGCAGCTTTTATTTACAGCACGAAGATTTTCTAGCAGTACATGAGTAATTTTACTGAATTAATTTTCGTTTTTCAGCCGCACTGTTTCTGTACAGTTTAAACACTGTGTGTTCTGTTGCCTTTTTAATAGCCCTTTTTTATTGTGGTGATAAAAATCACCAGAATCCATACACCACCTGAAATACTACGCACTATTTCAGTAGTTAGTTACAATCAATAAATATACATTTAAAGTAGGCAATTAAAGACACACAAATTGTTGTATAATTATATACATTTCTATGATTATAGTTTGGTGTGCCAATAAATAAGATGTTTTTAACGGATATGAAAACTACCTATACATGTATAAAATACCTAATATATGGTTTTAAACTCTATGCTTTGTTATTCCATTAACTAATTTGCTTTGTTGTTATACTCAGTCTCCATAAACTTGTTCTGCTGTTGCTACATAGCTAATGTTAGCATTAACAGATGTCTATTTACCAGTCTAGAAGAAACATTGTGAGTGCAGCATCAAACTTCATTCCTTTACTCACCATGAGCGTCTCCAGCGGTGGAAAACAACAGCAATATTAACTTGTTTCTACGACTCCTTCTCTTCTTCTGATGTTAGCACGCTAGCCAGCTAGCCCCGGCCCGTTCCAGCCAGACTTTTCCGATAGCAACTCACTGCAGCCTCCGATCTGCGGCAGAGAAAACTTACAAATAGCCTCTGAAACACCCGTAGTTTCTGTTATGTCCTGATTTTGAGGTAAAGATATCTTTTTATTTTAAAAGACATGTAGCCAGTACATCACAAAAGAATTAAGGACAAATCAAAAACACAGACAAATATTAGCTGGAGTCCTGTCCAATAATCATTTTCCTTTTGCTTCTGGTTCAGTCTGCCCCAATGCCTGAAAAATGCCTGAACATTAATGTGCCACAAAACCAAAACAATGAACTCAATTTGGATAAAAAGCTACGGAAATAATAATTGTCTATGCATTTGTGTCCGTAAGTAGATTCAATTCACTCAAGCTACATGCAATCAGTTGATTCATTTTACAGTTAATTCATTTTTTAATTACATTAATATTTGACTGATGTGGAAGTTTGGAGTATGACGTGAAAGATTAGACCTTTTTATATTATTATACTTTTTCATCTTGAGCGGAGAGAAATGCTCAGTGAAGATCTCGTCAGGAGGTCGGCTACTGTACAATAAGAGGATCAGCTGTCAAAGTTTGTTCTTTTCCCTACACATATGCAAATATCCTGAAGGATCATCATGCACGATGAGGGGGATAAGGCCAGATTGCTCAAACCAATCATTTGTAGCTTAAAGAACAAGAACGAGCAGAAAGAGATATTATCATAAATACTAGAAAATTCCTGGAGAACTTTTGAATGTTCCTGCTGCTCGGTGCGTGTACTTCACTCCTCATGTTTCAATCTGCACAAAGGATGTTACTTTCAGTTTCATTCATGTGGTAGAGACTCATCCTGACACTGACCTCGGCCACTGCAGGTGTCCCTCAAAAAGCCATTTGAAGCTGTGACGACTGAACAAAATAAGCTCACACTGCTGGCTTGTGCGCCCCCCGACTTAGCATGATTTTGAGCTCGTTAAGTGATGTTCACAAATAATTCCAATGATTGTAGTTGTAAATCGACGTTTGTAAACCTGTAAGATAAATCTGCATGAGAAATTCAAGTTTGCGAATGTGAAACAATTGTGCTTGTGGCAAAGAGATTTGTATTTGTTAAGACAGAGTGAATGAAAACTGAACAAATGATCAGTGGT
>NW_019525230.1:107372-107887 GCF_002814215.2 Seriola lalandi dorsalis
AAGCAGATTTATTTTACAGGTTTACAAACGTTGATTTACAACTACAAACATTGGAATCATTTGTGAACATCACTTTACAAACTCAAAATCATTTTGACCCCAATTTGAGCCTATACACACACACACACACACACACACACACACACACAGAACTTTGAGCACAAAGTTTTACACAAAGCATTTTGTCATTGTCTCTGTGTTTGGTTTTATTCACAAAGTCTTGTTTTTCTTTTTACAACTTGTTCACAGCGCTTTATTGAGGGTTATTGCAACACATTACAACAGACCTGCATCGTAACCTAGAGTGAAATCCATCAGCATATCGTGGTTGTTTTTAGAGTTTTATAGCTTTGAGCAGTAAAGTCATTAAGCAGAGTTCTTATTGAGTGGTTCCTACTACGAACATGTACACACTGCAGGTCTGATTTAATCAGTGGTATAGACAAGTCTTACTTTTAAAAGTGAATGATAGCATGTTACTCACCGAGACCCTCCTCACTGTCTGGACTCTCTGC
>NW_019525230.1:108595-118830 GCF_002814215.2 Seriola lalandi dorsalis
AGACCTGCAACACTTGCAAAGCCATAATCATTATGCACATTTTTTATTCGTTATTTTGTTATTTTGTACAGCTTTGCATGAATTTTCACTACAAGGTGCTTCAGCTAAGTACAGCACACTTAAATGATCAGTGTGAGCACAAACGGCAGAAAATTTAAGTCCACTCACTAATTCCTTTGCACCTACTGCATCAAATATCAGCTACTCCTTCTTTCTTGGCAAATATCACTGTATTTTTCTAAACCAAATGTATATTTTATAATACAGAGCCAGGGATACTACATACTACATTTGTGATATAATAAATTGTCTTTTTTGGGGAAGATTTTCAGGGATGGCAGGTACAGTTTGCAGTTAGCTCCAGTAGAATAAAGTAGACTACACCACTGTACACAACCACACGCACACGCTTTGTCCATTTCTGCCCGGATACTGCGTTAGTCGCACCTGCTGAGACCTGAGACCTGCTGTTTGCTATCAGCGTCTGAATTTGTTTTGCAGTCTATGGGAGAGCTACTATGATGGTTGAACAGTTCCTGTAGCTCGAAGCTCAGAGTAAATTCAATATGTCTGCTGGTGTATTTACTGTTGTACCGTCCAGTCTGAACTGTAATCTCTCTCTACGTGTGTGGCTGTGGTTTTAAACATCACAGAGATAAAAACAGTCATTATACAGATTTAACCCAAAGGAGTCTCAAGTCTTGCGACCCGTTTAATGTTTCAACCATTCTTCTACGTTGAAGTATGACGCAGCAGTAGAGCTCCAAAGCTGGTTGTTCTCTCCGGTAGTGTTTAATATAACCGTACCTGTTGCTCTCGCTGCCTCAGGAGATATCCATACCTCAACAGCAGGAGTATAAAACATGACCCAGGTTTTGATTATCCTGCTGATGATAGACTGATTGACACAGAAACTATGATCCAGATAAAAAACACTTATCAGTTCGTCAGTGTTCAACAACCACAAGAAATGCCATGAACCCAAACCACTGGCATCTGGGAAAATGGTTGTCGGATTGCATAACAAAACTCATTGTCTGATTGGTCAGTTATTAGATTGCCTTCTAGCTGACTAATCAGATTAAACTGTAAATACAGTCAAAAGCCATGCTTGTAGCTGTCAATGTCATGAAGACATTGTTTTCTATCCACTTTAATGGAACTTTACAGCTAAATGCATTTTATTTTCACCTTATTTCCAGTTCAAAACCATTAAGACATTTATTTGATCCTATACACTATGGTTTGGTCCAATGCACACTATTGTGTATGATAGAAATCTCCAGATGGGAATATAAGCCGCAGGAGTTTTGTTGACATGAACATGATCAAAGATTCTGTTGTTTGTTCTGAGGATATTTGTGCTGGAGACTCCTGCCATGATCTGCCCTCAAGGCTATAGTCTATCTCTCAGAGAGAGCTGAGTGCATGGTGGGTTTCTTCAGGATGGCAGAGGGCTGGTCAAGCTGAAAGAAAAAGGACTAGAGAGGATAACAGAGCTGTCATGCAACAAGTGCATCTATTTCTCAGTGTTTCGTGTAATTTTAGCTCATACACAGTCCAAAGATCTTACCTGGAGTTCACAAATCTGACTCGAGTGAGAGAAGTTCAACTATAACTCAGAGCCTTCACTGACCTCCCGTCCCGCAAAGTATCAAACAAAGCCCTCCATAACCTCTTTGACCTGTTCCACCAACACACGCCATCCTGCACTCTCTGTTGATTGGATGCTCACCTCTTATCCCCGCCATCCGACAACAAGCCATGACAGGGCTTTCAATGAGGAGGCGTTGGGTATCTTGAAAATCACTCTGTAAATAATATGTATTATGATCATTTGTCGTTAACGCAGGCTTTAAACAAAGTGGAGTCAGGAGTCTGTTTTCTTCAAAATAACTTCACTTTAGTTGAAAACAGGTTTTGAAACAAGTTCACTGACAGTGGAATTTTCTCAGGGGTGTTGATACAGGATTAATGATTTATTAAGGCAAAGATTTATATGCAGCGCAGCCTTTGCCACTTCGAACATCAAAGTAAAAATCTTAGAAGAAGGACTGGCAGTTTGGTAGACAACATGTCACTACCACTCTTTCAGGGTTTGAAGTATAAACAGCAATACCCTGAACTGTGACAGAGCCCATTTCAAAACAGTTGTACCTTTTGATATTTTGCAGCAGAGGCAATGGTAGAACACAAAGTCACTAATCGATCAGAGACTCCAGATCAAATTACTTTTCAATGACCAGAAGGCAACAAAACAAACAGTGGAGGAAATGTTCTCGATGGCTTTGTACAAGTGACAAATATCCTCTCCCTTCTATTTCAAGTCTTTGACTTCAACAGCAACGGAGAAAAAGAGAGATGTGAAAAAATAAATCAGTGACATGTGTCCACAGTGAGAACACAAGACAAACTCTACCAACTTTGAATAACCCCATTTTTCAAAGTTATTCGAACATTACCTTTCTCAAGGACTCACCGACTACAATGATATTAATTCTGCACCTTCTTTCAGCATGTTCCCAAAAAAGTGGAACATTATATGAAATGATCCTGGGTAATTAGTTGCATCCTTGGAACTAATATAAAAATGTAAAAATAAACTAATTATCTCACACTGCTTCGTGTGTGTGTACGTGTTAGTTTGTGTGTGTGTGTGTGTGTGTGTTAGTGTAATCCCCTACTTAATTCTAGTCATCAATAGACAGTGTATTAATTAACAATAAGAGTGGATGGATGGATGCCAAGTCAGTTCAGGTCAGTGTCCTACAATAAAGACAACATTAGCCACATGCTAATCCTGTATTAGAAGAAAAAGAGCCAGTGACAGTCTTAAACAGTAAAGGACAAAATATCAATGAATGCTACAGTACCATAACATACCTGATGGTGGTGCTGTAGGGAAAAAAACATTAAGGTATTACAGTTAAAATGGTTTATCCCCCAACTGCACATTAAATTTAGATTCTTTTAGGTGTATAAAAAAATATTGTAATGAGATGGTGTTGCTAGAGGAAAGGACAAGTGGCAACAGAAACTTTAGGTCTCATCCTCTCGGCAACATGACAAAAAAAAAAGCCATTAGTTTTTCAGATACTTCATCATGGACCAAAGTAGTAGCTGGAGAGAGAATTTGACACGAGGGTTTTAAAAGAAGATTAAAAGATCTTAAATTAAGAAATCAGCAAAATCACAAGGAATCACATATTGAGCACCAGAAAATCCTGCAAGCATGAAAATGATTGCTGCTGCAATCTCAACATCATTAGCAAGCAATGAGTGTTACAAGTGCAGTTGTTTCTTTCATATTGTGGTAAATTCTAATCGTCAATGTGCTCATTAAGTTGAATGAGTCCTAGACAAGAGGAACATGTCACGTCTGGTTAGTAGTAGAAGACAGATCAGAGACACCACAAACATTAGGACTCACTCTTCGGGGACCATGTTATTTCTCAGCAAATGTCAATGAAAATCAGCCATCAGCGTCTGAGACAACCTGTCACGGTCCAACACTTTGGAGTAGGAGAGACTTTGACCTGATGGTGGTGCTAGAGGGACAGTGGTAGGGCTCCAGACAGATTAGGGCTCATCCTCTGGGAACCATTGAATTTTGGAGCAACCTTTATAAGAAATTAATCATTGTTTTTTCATAACTTTATCACGGACCAAAGAGTTGGTCAAGAGGACATTTAGACCTGCTGGTATCACTAAATGAAAGGTCTAGGAATCACCGTCTGAGGACCATGAATGTGATATAAGCAAGAAAGTTGAAGTTGCTGTGGTGTTAACACTTCCAGACAATCATACAGTTTACAGAGTCTGAACCTGGAATTAGCTGCTTTGCCTGAACGTTGTGGTGGTGTTCAAGTTAACTTACAGTCCTACCAAAAAAATATTACTTTCTTTGAATGTTAGTAAAACGCACAGTCTGTAAAAGCCTGGAAGAATAAAATATGATAAAAGTAAATATGTGCTAATTAGGAATTTAAAACTAAACGACAGCTCGTTTTTTTTCTGGTGACCATCTGGAATACACCCCAGGATCTCTAAAAGTTTTTCACCACTTTAAGAGGAAACAATTTTAAGTATCCACTTTCAAAAGATTTACGGTGGCCCTAATTATGGAACAGTTGCTCCACTGTTATTCCCCTGTGTGATTTCTTTATTTAAACTCTTTTAGGGCCCATTTATAATTTCCCCCTTCTCTGCCCTTAATTTTATTGACAGCTGTTTGCCCATCCTTCACAGTAGCTATCAAAAAAGCAGCTGTGGTCTATATTTTCCACTGCTGCATCAGCAGGGGACTGATGGCAGTGATCAGAGGAAAAGGATTCGGGACAGCTGGGTTATAAAACCTACTGAGTCTGTATGTCTGTAAAATATATTAAATTGTTATCTTGAGACCAAATGCGGTATTGTCTTCCAGTCTTAATCTCAGTCTTTTTACGCTGAAGTCTCTCATAGGAGACTTTCTCTTGACCTCTCGTAGCTGCCGCTCGATGGGGAATTGAGCCTAATGTGGAAAATGGAAAATGCAATTATTGTGACTTGGAGTTGGAGAATAGCCAGTAGAATACAAACAGCTAATAGAATTAGATAAAAGATGCCGACCCAAAGTCTACTTTGCATACAGAGGAGATATTTATAGCCTTATTGGCCCTCTTACAGATACAGCTTTTCTAAATGAAAGAGTCAAAATTTCATTTTATAGTTCGGAGACATTTTCAGTAATTTACTTTATCTGTTGTAGGTGTCAGCAAAAAATTCAGTCTGTATAAAATTTCAATTTTTCATGGTGTCATCCAGCAGGGAAGATAAACTCAAACATGGCAATAGTGAAAGAGGTTCTTCTGTATAATGTTGCAAAATGCCTGAGACAGTCGGTACGGTGCGGTAGTGTCTCAGCATGGCCCGGTCATGATGTTAGGCAGCACATTTTGAATCTGATTGTTCGATATGAAGGATATGAAGTCAGGGAGTAAAGAGTAGGAGGCAGGCAGAGGCTTGGAGAAGAGCAGACGGATGGACATGAAAGAGAATCATCACTGAGTGGAAGCCATTTGAGGTGAGGTCTGAGAAAAAACAACCCATGGTGTGAAAAGTGGAGGAGGGAAAAGTACATATAATACCCTAAACTGTCATTTGCCCACCGGAGCAACCGCGACTATAACCCGTCGTAATGTCGCTGCTTCTGAGTGATTATGTTTTGGAAAATTAGATCTAGTTCTGCAAAGACTGTGGTGTAGTTTAAGGTTGTAAATGCCCGAGGTCTTGTTTGACCAGTTTGTCTCTGACGCCACATTTAGTCAGAGTGTGAAGAAAAAAAAAAGAAGTGTTGAAAGCTTTAAAAGTCTGTGATCCAAATATGAACCAACAGATCTCAAGACTGAAATCTGCCATCACTCCAAACTTATAAATGTAATCATCAGCAGATAAGGAAAGCACAGAACGCTGTCTTTTGATTTATAATCCAAGCTCTCCAATTATATGAACATACTTCATCAAAAAATGACAGACTGGACCATTATAGTGCAGTTTACCCCTGAAGGAGCTGCCTGGGGTCCTGTAAACCCGGACCCTCATTAACAGCTGAAACATGATCAGACCCACATTTAGCAAATTCTGGTCAACTGCCTCATTAGGGGATCACTTTATAGGAGTAATAGTAAACTCCTGTCCATTATTCTATAGTTTATACTTTGGGTTTTTGAATAAACATGACACAATCTTACTCGTGGATCGTCTTTTCAGACAGGATGCTCGTCAGACGCCTTACAGAAAGCCAGTCCGACTTACATAATCTTCTTTCAGCTGTCATGCAGGTATCATACACAAAATATAATACCTTTAGTGCTTTTACATCGCTGAAGCAGGATTACAGCTCTTCACATTCATGACATCTATCCCAATTTCAGGATTTCTGAAGTGACTTCATGCAAGTTTTAAGTTTTTTGCAACTTTGTGGTTCAGCTGGATGACACCGTACCGTACAGTCTATAAATGTCATTTCATATGACGTGTTTTCCAGCACGGTGCAGAATCAGCGAACACAATCACAAACACCGGTTATTTCTGTAATCAAGTAAAGCTCCAATTATGATCATTCTCAAACGCATCATGCAGATATAATCCCTTCCTTCACGTTTTATTGGATTACTGCAATAAATCATTTTAACAAGCTGTTCACCCAAATTGAATTTCTCCCCATCAGTTAGGCAAAATGTTCTGGAGCCTGAACCCCGGTGTGTTAATCTCCCAACAAGATGGTCTGATTCCTCAGCTGCAGCCTTCATCCCGTGGGAGTAGATTTTATTTTTCCTCAAGTCCCAAAGACATCCAGGTCAGGCAGGATGGAGAATTTTAATTGGCTGAGGGTGTGATAGTCTCTACAAGTAATGAACAGATGATGTACGAAGGGTGCTCACTCTGAGCATGCTGGGATAGGCTGCACACGGCCTCGGAGTGAACATAAGCAGGGACGTTTTAAGAGGTTATTATTCCAGCAGGTGGCAGCAGACACAAACCAATACATGAAGCTGGGAGAGCCTGATTATGTCGGTGTTGCTGGACATGCTGTGGTTTTAGTTTCAGTGGAACAGTGGGAGCTTTAATGAAATCTCCTGCAATGACCAGATCAGAGTTTGTCCATTATTGTTATTGTCGTGAATTTCCGAAACAGTGGGATGGTTAACGGGTCTGGCAGAGCGTGAACACACTCTATTCAAGGCTTAACTAACTGTGTGTTTCATGGCCCCTATTACCACACCCCCACAGTGATGTAACGGTGTACTGACACACCCTGGAGTACACCTCAATGCCACTGCAGTAAGATGAGACCTTAAACTGGAGGTTGTTTTCACTGTGTATATGCAGTTAATGTTATCTCCACATGAACTAAAGGAAGTATTTGACTTAAGACCTTTCTGATAACATCTAAATTTTGCCCGTGCTTCTTTTTGTTGAGCTATGTCATGGATGATTTGTTGTTACTGAGTGCTCGTTTATTTCCAATCCTTCATATCTTGAATTTTATCAGTGAATAGCGGTGTAGTGATTGTATGCTCAGCTGATAATCCTCAGCTTTGTGTCGGCGTGTCTTACCTGGTTGAACACTTTGTATGAATTCATGCTGTGCAGCCAATTACTATGAATTTAAATTCTAGTAGAGATCCCAAAGTTTATAAAGAAATCACAGAAGTGAAACTGAATTTTGGAGAAATTAGTAAGAATTACTGCATACACATCACATCTAAAACATTTCTATTTGATGAATGCTGCAGGCATAAACATAATGGAGGCTAGGGAGTGAATATTTCACTCGTATAACTTCAATGAAGAGCTGGATAACACACGTGTGATACATCAGTCAGAGAAGAAGACAGTTTTAACAGCCTTAAAGGTGCTTTGAGAAAACTGTGTTACTTTTTTCTTAGCAAGCTGAATTTATCATTTTACACTGTATCCAATATGGTTACGCAATGTTGGATCCAAAACATTATATTTTAAATATTTATGATGAACCGTGTGTTTATATGGTCTTGTAATAACATCACAGGTAGTGATTTACAGAGGTGCACTGACTCCACAAGAAGCAAAACCACCAAGTCAGCAAAAACAAAAACAAGCACAGGCTCTGGAATAAGCACAATCCAAATAATAGAAAATTAATAGTAATACAAGTGAAATAATGGGCAGCATATTACATCACCAGCCGAGAGGGCACGGCTGTAGGCAGCCCTATTTCCCAGTCTACATCATTAAAGCCTCTGAGCATAAATGAGTCAAGATAAAAGGGGAAAAAAATCATGGGCAGAAAATAAAGAGGAAATATAGACAATAATATGCAGTGTTAACACTGCAGCTGTTAACATTGCTTCATGATCTGTGTAGGACAATAACAGGAGCAGCTGATGAGAATAAATCCCTGTGAACATTTCACTAAAGGCATAACATCCCCTTCAACTTATTATTCTTCTCACTTCATTGACCAATTAACCAATCTGACTCCAAGGGCTAATGAACGCACTTAACTCCCTCCCTCTGTCTCTGTGTTTGTGTCTATAATTGGCTATCATGTTCACTTTTACTTTTTGTATCTAATGGTCAGCTGTGTAAATAGAGTCTGTCACTTCCCGACACACTCACACACCATCACACATGTCTACATATTTCTCTCCCCTGTCTTCAGAAACCACAGCAACATTACCACAGATATGATCACCCTGCTCCAAGCGCTCGACCAGCTCGGCTCCCAGGGAAACCGCACAGAGCAGATAAATAAAACGAAGGTCCAGACACAATCGCCTGCCCTCACCATTTGGAAATGTTCCAAGGCCGCGTGTATCTGTATGTTCTCTGCAAATAAAGCAGCGGCTGGACAGCTAAACAAATAACCTGTTCTACAGGGACAAACGCAATCACACTTAGGCCAGCGTTGCTGCGCTGCCTTCGTGGGCCTCCTGTCACAGGATGAAGTCCTGGGCTAGTTCAACTTGTCTAGTTTCCTTCAGGCAAAAATCTCTTCTCAGCTCATTGCCTCCACAAAGAGAGCTGCAGAGGGATTTTGATGGCCTCTGATTGGACGGATAGATACAATAGAAGTACAGTGAGAGAAGACATCCATCACTGAGAGGAAGTGCTGCAAAGACAAGTGACGTTTCCTGCTTTCATTTCTAGGAACATAATGTATATTTTAATTGTGCGAGGGCATACACTAATTGTTTTTTTTGCTGTCCAATCCCTGCACGCAGTAGTTAAATAGTGTTCTGCTGAATTTGGATAAGAGCGGGAGCATTGGGCCGCATGCTTAGCAGTGTCTTTGAATGATTACTGTCTGGTATTAGGCAAATGCTCTATGCTTATGGAAGCATGATAAGGGATTATGTCGCCTCAAGTAACACCATGTCACCAAAAGGCAAGACAAGAAGAATTCCAATGAAGATTTCTGACTAATAATGCCCTCACCCCCAGCCACCCCCCCTCTAACCCCTCTCCCCCACTCAGCTCTAGTTTGCCAACAATGCAGAAACGGGACCTGCATGCTCACCAACATGCATTTTGCACATGGTGGATTTCTCACTCCAGTGTCCGCCATCAACCAGTGGGCCACTTTAATTATCCCCCACCTCCATCCACCCCACCCCCCACCCTCCCTTTTTTGCCTCTGAAGTGTAAACACCTCTTGTGTAATTCACCCTTAAGTTCCCATTCACTAATTACCCCCACTAATCCCCCATCCCCCAGCACCAGCAACCTTCCCGAAAACCGACTCCTGCTCCAGGTCTCCCCGTTACACTATGGATTCCCTGTCGGCTTGCTACGGGGAGATCGAACTCTAATTAAGATTGTTAATGAAGATTTAATTTTCCACTTCAAATGAGCCAGTGAACTCTGAGAGCGTCCCGAGTGAAACGCATGAGCGAGAGAGCGCGGGAGAGAAGGGGGAGAAAGACAAGAGGAGGTGAGGAAGAGGAACGGGCGGGTGTAAAACACCAGAGGGACAGGTGGAGCTAAAAGCTACTTAGGAGGTAGTTAGACTTTTAACTACAGGGCAGGAAGCTGTCACATCCACAAAGTTACTCCAGCTTTGAGTTCGGCAGCTGCTGAAAGTCCCTCACACTTTACTTGTGTTTAGAAGCCGCAGCCTTTCAAGCCCATACATACTTGAAATGCAAAGATGCACAAGTGCAGACACACACTGTACGCACACTGAAACACACACACACACACACTGAGCTGAATAGCCAGAAGGATTCTGTGTGTCAGTAAGGTTCAAACAGAATGAGGAATCTCCATGTACTAGAATTCACTCACACATGCACACACACACACACACACACCAACTTGTGTGTCCCGTGATGCAATCCTGCAGCACATTGAATATGAGAGTGTGTGTAACTCTCCACTACAGTGCATAGTTAGTCATTCCCAGGTGTATGGGCTTTAACAGCGCCCATTTTATCTCCAGCGCCGCCATTATACTATGATCAATTATGCATGCTGTAATTATTGACAGTGCCATGACAGCGCATCTCACCTAGAATGCTGCATTGCAGTGTTGATGCTGGAGGCAGACTGATAAATGTACATATAGTCGTAAATCGATAAGGGTGTTGTGTTGGTTACAAGCTGATGCACTTTATCAGGCTGCTGGCGGAGAGTGGGGGGTTAAAGCAAGTCAAATCTCTGTTTTGCCTTCACCTCCTCTTCAGATACAGGATGTTGTTTCCATGGGG
>NW_019525230.1:118850-119394 GCF_002814215.2 Seriola lalandi dorsalis
GGGGGGGGCGGCGGCAAGTCAGCTTATGAATCGCATAATCATTAGGGGGATGCACAGACAGTGACTGAGAAGGCAGAGGGCTTTCTCCTCAGCACTCTGCAGAATCAGCTCTAACCCAATCACAAATACAGTTTTATGTAATGCAACAGACTTGCATATTAACTGCTAATATGGTTCTCTCCATCCCATCCCCTCTCCCTCTCTCAGCTTCTCTCCCTCTCCTAACTTGAGGCGGGTATTATCATTGTAATCAAGCAGAGACCCAGCTAACACGATCATTCTCTAAACCATCATGTAGAAATAATCCCCTCCTTCATATTTGATTATTGTAATAAATCTTTTTAACCAGCTATTCAGTCACACAGCAATGGCGCACATCTCCCCGATCCATCACTCAGCCAGCCAACGCTGCAGAATACAGGGGAGCTGCAAGGGTTGGTAAAGGGGCCTCGTATTATTCAGTCGCAGCTGTCAGGTCTGCTCTATTTGCTGCTGCTCTGGAGTTCAAAATGTCCTTTTTTTCTCTCTCTCTCCCCCCCCCTCT
>NW_019525230.1:119414-122373 GCF_002814215.2 Seriola lalandi dorsalis
CCCCCCCCCCCCCCCCCCTTTTTTTTTTGCGGGCGAACAAACAGAGAACTCTCCCCCTCCGTCTGAAAGCGTGATTGCTCTGCAGAACTCTCCGTCTGTCCTCTATTACTGACCTCACATCCACCTATCGGGCTGGATCACACCAGACAAGGTGTTCCTTCATCCTGCAGTCAGACACACACACGCATACGCACACACACGCATATGCACACACACACACATGCACACACACGCACACAAATGCACACACACACGCGCACACACACACACGCACATGCACACACACACGCACACACACAGTCCGTAGTTTGAAAATTTCAAGGGGCCAATTTGACAAGGCACACCCACCTACTCACAGCAAGACACATGCTCACAAGGTGCACACACATTTGTATGCACCGCACAACACAACTCTCAATCGCTTCGTCTCTTCCTCCTGCAGACACACACACACACACATACACACACAAACACACACACACACACACACACAGACATCAGGAAGACGCGAGCAGCTGAAGTCTGATTATCCAGAAATTCAGGAGACAGCAGAAAGGAGCACAGAGCAGGTCTGACTCATCTCTTTGAAATAGTTCCTTTTTTATTCAAATTTACAAAAAGAAAAAGTACAACAGAAATAAATACACTTTGTTCAGCACGCAATTGTGGAATTGTATCAACATCGTGCATGAGCAATGAAGTCATGGGGAGGAGGGAGGGGGTGTGGGCGCAGAACCAATGGGGTCTACCTGTTAAGGGTCAAGAGCACTCTTAAGGCGAGAAGTCATGACCTTCACCCTGCTGCACCCTTAAGCTACATATCAGCTGATTTAGACATAAAAGGTAATACTCTCATCCTTCCACTATAAATTTCTTTTTTCTTTGACACGGCACTTGACAAATGGCCTGACAGGAGCACTTTCGTCTGTCGCCGTGAGCCGGTGCATCTGAGCTAGCTTGAAAAGAGCGGTGGAGTGCTGCACAGACTGTGGGCTTTTATTCTATTTAAAACAACTGATTCAACTAATCACGCTTTTGATTGAACCAATTTGCCGGGCTCAGGAGGTGGGATAATCAGCTCCGTCGAGTGGTTTAGTTGGTGCAGCACTCCAGAGCTCTGAAATAAGACAAATCAGGAGAATCATCGCTTTGATTTTGACCAATCAGCCAGAGCAGAACTTTGAATCAGACCAATCAGCTGAGATGAAACACCTGGAGCCAATCAAGCCTGTGGAATAAACCATATAATTAGAACGGCGAGAAAGGTCACTTATCGGTATACCATGCTAATTGCTTTTGCAATGGCTGCCCAAAGAACTGGCGATGCTGTTATGAAAATGAGGACAGATTTTTGTGCATTGAGAGACAGAGAGACTCAGAGAGTTGGCACATTTCACATTGATTCAGAAAACACTGCCCACATTATGATTTGGCAAAGCAACATATTAGTTCTCTTTACAACAATACTTATCTCTCATAACAAATAGTTCCAAGTTCTTTGGCAGAGAAATTAGGATTCAGGACATGAATTCATTCTAATAATTCTGGTTTATTACAACTTGTGTCTTGTTTTTGTCATTTTTGTCCGTCATTCTCATCAGCTGTGATAACACTGTACACGCTTAGTACTGAAAACAGTGAACACGGCAACATCGCTGCAACAAAGTCAGACAGGGCCAGACAAAAGTAGTTCAGAGAGATTATCGAAACCAGTTTATGTGGAGGTAAAAGGGGCACGGCCGATGAGATTTAATACACTTTCATTTTCATTTACACACATATAAATCTGATGCAATCTGTCTTGGCTTTCCAGCCAGACACTTGGTCTGTAAACTGTGGTGGACAGTTTTTACCAGCTGCAACAGTGTGAGGCAGGTACTGTTTTCACCTCGTGTGTCATCATGACAAAATGTGGTCCTGGAGACACCTTTTGTAGTGGGAACATCACAGAGACAGTTTGAGGACTTTGGCAGGTGTTTACTTGTCCGTCTGTCTGTCTCTGGTCAGATTTATTCCATGGTTGAGCCACAACTGTGAAAAATACAGTCACAAAACGTGGTGTCTCACACCGGGAGTGGAGTTGAGATCAAAATGAAGGCTGAGTTTAAAGACTGGTTGGTGGAGTACTCATGTAATAATGTAGTAATAACTACTGAGTTCTAGGTCTGAGCAATTATTTTGGCAGAGATTGGGAGTCATGATTTCAGTTGGAGTGATTGTTTTTTTTCCATTTCATTTTCACAGAAAATTCTTTAAAAATAATGACAGCGTGATTTTTGTTGGGGCTTGTATCAAGAGATGCAAGTTTTCCTTTGTTCCCGCTGCTATTCAGTTGTTAAATAGTAGATAGTATTTTATTGTTGTCTGGAGATCAATTATTTGCACAGACCGCTTACTTGACTTCTGCACTTTGACATTGATGAATGAACTCTGACCGTTATGCCGCACTGTCTGCTGATGTCCGTAAGGCTGCCAATCAATTTCCCTGTAAGGGACAATAAAGATACTTTGAACTTTGAATGTTGTGACACATTTATAAAAAATATCTTTATTAGCAGCTGTGATTTGGATATTGCACTTGGCCATACTGCGATTTCAATGTATATATTTGGATTAATTGTGCAGCCCTACTGAGTATTCACGGGTCAGAACATCAGCATGCTGATGTTGAAGACGGTCTCTAGTTCGTCTGTGTTTTGGTCCAGACCCATAAGCTTGTGTTTCTTGCACCGTTGGACTTCTGTCAGTGATGTTGCCCAGTCCCAGGTCAGTACAATGTTATTATTACTGACACAAATAATAACGAATAAAAACTATGAAAAGAAGATTCAAGTTCTAACAAACATGACAGAGTAAATTACCACGAGGTGTCTGAAAAGATTCTGTCTTTGTCACACTCACACAGCTGATGGAAGGTGTAGGTAGCTTTAGGGTGTTGAGGTATTGCTGATCAGCCCCC
>NW_019525230.1:122393-123876 GCF_002814215.2 Seriola lalandi dorsalis
GTTATTGTGCAGTATTTGTACATTGGTCCTGATACCGTCCAGTCTGCTCAGTGGCACTGCATGGACTCAGCCTGTGGCTCAGGTATTGTAAAGGGTACAGACGTGTATACGGGTGTCACTGCGGTCAGTGTGTAGCCTGGCTTCCTGATTGGTTATCTAAGTGTTGACGGTAGCGGACCTCGACAACATGATTATGGCGGACCAAACTGGTGGACACAAGCAAAGCTGGAGCTCGACTTTACGTGGGTGGCTTTACAGTGAGCCGGTGATAGACGATCAACTGTGACGGTTCTGCGATGGCGACACCGAAGACGCACACATTCAGGTTCAGGGCATGCGGCAGAACTCCTCTCTGGACACACAAAAACGACTTGACCCGAGTTTGACTTGTTTGGTTCTTATTCTACAAAATGACGAGAGTTTGCGTTACTTCAGGTTCGTCTAGAGGTCGAGGTAAAGCAAAACACTAACATGGTCTTGGAGTTGCACTGCCTGAAATGTATGAGAGATTGAATATAATGGTCACTTTCCAAAACCAATACTTTGTTCCACATCTCTCAGGCAACGCCACACTAATAACAGCAATGTCCTCAAAACTCATCACAAATTCCATTTCTGTGTATTATTCTACTTCTGCAGAATAATAACCCAGATTTTAGGGTAAATACTGATTTTTTTTTTTGTTAGATGCCTAGTAGGGGAATTTCTCCATCCCTCCTTTGGATTTTCATCAAATTGGTTTCTCGCTGGAGTAAGCTCGGCTGACAGTCTTCCTGTAACTAATATTTTGCACAACAAACTTCTGCCAGGGGCCACATGTATAATTGAATCCTTGGCTTGTCCATCTCAGACGAGAGCCTCCACGACACAAAGCCAAACCTGTTCACTTGGTACACAGATGTTGAAAACAACGGGGGTCGCTTCAGTCCATCGGAGGCTGTTAGGTCCAGCTCAGTTAACCCACTTCTAATCTACAGCACATACAGACAGTCCCCACAGTGCTCCATGTGGACATGTAAGTTCTGGTTTTTTTTTTGGTTTTTTTTTTATGTTTGTTTTTTTAAACTTATTTTATATACTCTCTTTTTAGCAATAATATTCAGTGGTATTTACATTTGAAATGCTCTTACATACAGTCAAACATTGTTTCTTTTTCGTTTAATTGACATCTTATAAAACAACTGTAATCTTTGACATTATTCATGATCTATTATTGAACATCACACAGTATAAAAGTGCATTCCAGCTGAAAACTCCAGCTCATTTGCATCCTGACCTTTAACGAGAACAAAAAGCCCATCGAGGGGAATGTCTGCGGCTTTGCTCCCCTATTATTTCATTACGGATCTGTGGAAATTTTCATTTGGGGCGGCGCGAGCGCTCAAAGTGAGACCAGATTGTCGTTTTATATATTTTATATTATTTTTTGTTTTCAAAAATCATGCACACTTTGTCCTCGAGATGTGTCAAATTAGACTACGGT
>NW_019525230.1:123896-124146 GCF_002814215.2 Seriola lalandi dorsalis
GTGGTGGAGGGACTACCCATTAAAAAAATAGGAGACTTTTTCCATAATAAAAACATTTAATAATAGAGTCATCATTACTCCATATAGTGGATGAAATACTCGTGAATGGTTTTGCTTTTATAATTTACTGTAGTACAATCAAAGCCTCGTGGTGTTCATCAGTTGTTTTTGTGTCTGTGTGTGAGTGTGGATCTTTGTAAACATACCAACAGTCAACTACAAAAAGGCAGGGAGATGAGAGAGTGGTGGG
>NW_019525230.1:124166-143937 GCF_002814215.2 Seriola lalandi dorsalis
AGGGGGGCGGTGGGGAGGGGATCCCTTAATCATTTACATTTTTCACAATGTCTGTTTTCCTTGTGGGCTGAGAGGAGGGAGAATCTTTTGCAGGATTTAAATGATTCATCATTTTCATTTGGAATGAAATAGTGAGCTGAATAATTCACTTTTCTGCCACTGCAGATGGAATAAAAAGTAACTGTTTCTGTACAATCGTCTCACTTCCCCCGACCGTTTCTCTCTCTATACATCCTTCTCCGGTCCCATTCACTTCATCTTCAAATATATGTTTCGTCCCCTGTGTGTTAAACCCTACTTTCTAAACTTCCCTGTGAGATGTTTACTCCTGCACAGTGTCCCGAAAACTAATGTCACAGCTTGTGTATCATCAGTCACCGGGCTCGTCATTAAATCGTCTCGTGCATGCGATGATTTCTCCCTGCCGCTCTTCCTCCGTCTTTGTTAAATATGCACACACGTGCACTCACGCACGCCCAGAGTGCACGCAGGGCAGACCAGCGCGCACGACGAGAAACGCCTTCCCCTCTTGTTTCCTGCTGTTTCTCATTCCATACGTGAGAGTTGAATTAAATCGAGTCTTGGATGTTTGGGTTGTTTTTCTTTGTCCAAAGCGTTTAACAAATTGTTGCTGCCCTGAGCAGAAGCAGCCTCTGCATTGTCTCAGTATCTGTGCTCAACCATATCAGCGTTTCAACACTTATTGCTTTAAATTACATCAATCACTCCCTCCCCTGCCCTCGCATTCTCCATCCTCCCTGGGCTCATTTTTCTCTGTCTCTTTTTATTACTTTGCCTCTTCATCTTTCTCCCCTTTAACTTCTCTTCACATTATTCTAACTCTGGTTGCCTTTTCATCATCCTCCTATTCCCTCCCTTCTTCTCTTACCCCCTTTGCCCCTATTTGTCTCATTTTCATTTCTTCCTCAGTCTTTCCCCTCTTCTCCAGCCTGCTCTCCTCTCTCTTTTTTCTCTTTCTTCTCTGGATCGTCTTTCTTTTCTTTCTCCTTTTTGGCACCCTCTTCATCATTTTCCTTCTCTTCCCTCTCTTTCTCCCTATCTTTGAAGAGTTGGGCTAATTTCTGGAACTGGGGGCCCCACTCTTCCAGCCCTGCCCCCCAATCCTCCTTCTCTGCATCCTTCTCCCCTTCGCTCTCCAGCGAGCTGAGGGATCCGGCCCTGGACCCTGTGCCCTCCAGGCCGTACACCTGCACCGAGTCATACGGCGGCTGTGAAGGGTCAAAAGTGACCTGGGCAAGACGCAGACGTAGGAACTCACCCACCCTTAGTGCCAAGGAGGGACCCCCGGGCCCTGGCGGCCCTCTTGCTGCCTCCATTCCTGGAACCCAACTGGCCCCGAAGCCCATGACTCCGCCGTACGCTCCTCGAGGTTGCCCCGGGAAGGGCAAAAGCTGCGGGGTCATATCCCTCCTGCCCAAAACATACCCCCCCAGACCCACCCGATCACGCCAGTCCCCAATAAAGCCAGCTGCTTCTGAGTAGACAGATGGAGTCCCGGTCAGTGATATCCCTCCGCCCTCCCTGTCTGGCCTCGCCACAACAAAGTTGCTCCCCATCTCCAGTCCTCCTCTCCCTAAGCTGCCGGGGTAGTCCCTCTGTCCAGACACCTCCCCCTGCAGCATAGTGGCGTAGTTGCGTCCACTGGCAGGTTGCTGTTGTCCATCTGCGGAGGCGCCCCCGCTTCCATTTCCACCTCCTCCTCCACCACCACCACCACCTCCTCCTCCACCACCTCCCACTCCGCTGGAGTCGGACTCTGCTTGGCCAGAGCTTGTGCGTTTTGGGGACAAGCCGGTGCGGGAGGCCCTGCGTCCCGCCAGGGGGAGGGTAGCCGAGTCGCTCGCCCAGCCTCCTGCCCCGTGACCCTGGCCGATCATGGAGCCGGACCGGGTCATGACGAGATTATGCTCCCGGGGTAAAGTCTCCGACTGCACCTGGAGGGAACGTAGGCGAGCACGAGTGGTTTCAGTTTGGGGCTGGGGGAGGGAGTGGTACTGTTAGGTTTGGTTACAATAACACGAAAATGGGATGAGAACAATTTGCCCAAAGCAGGAGGGATAATTTAATAAGAGGCATAATAAAAGCAGAGAGATGGGGGGTGGGGGTGGGGGCGGTGACATAGTTCACCAAATGGAGGAGAAGCAGGAGATGGCGGAGATAAAACATGAGAGGAAGGAGAGACAGACAATGAGAAGTGGAAGAAAAGCATAGTTGGAAGAAGCCATAGATATTAACTGAACACTAGAATGAGCTAACACTGCACTGTGAGCGGGAGATGGAGAGGGAAGTGATCGAGAGATAAAATATTTGAAAATTAAATAAAGAACAGGCCGGAGAGTCTTGCTATGGCCTAATAAATAAAACAAAACACAGAAAAGATAATGAACAGCAGGATATAAATGTGCTGATATGTCTGAATCATCATCTTCCCCCAGCATTGTCCTGGACGTTTCTGCTACCCAACAAAGATTAACAAATATTATGGTGTTGCAAACGCTACAATAATATCATACAGCAGGTTGAAAGCAATCTTAATCATTATTTTATATTTGTTTAATTACTTAGGTACTTACTGGTTTGCTTATTTAATTGAATAATTAAGTCATTCATTCAACTTTAATGTTTTCTCCAGTGCAGCCATCTATCATTAATCAAGTCATTTATTCAATTTTAATCCATTATTCAAAGCGACATCTATCACTTTTTCTCCTTCCAGAAACACTGAGCCGTGCGACCATCCGTGTATCAGACTGTGCTGCTGCTCAGGATTCATTCATGTGGCAGTTTCACACCGAAGGGACCAGAATGCATTATCTGCACCACGTAGACTGAAGGAGGAAGATCATTACCTAAAGTATCACCACCCTACAAAACAGCTGCAGGCAACACTGTGATGTAAACAATCATCTTCCCATTGGCCCGGGAGACTCATAGTGGAGAGTGACATGCTGTGACTCTAGTTTTCTCTACAGTGAAATTTTCACCATCGTAACTTCTACCTACTATAAATGCCAGAATGCTATTGGATGCTTTGCTATGGTGGTCGGCGTATTTGGGATCAAAGTTTAATGGAGTGCTGCAGGAATGAGTCTTAAAACCCAGAAATGAGCATTTTAGCACTTCTGGTTTCGTTGTCTACAGGTCTGTGGGTAAAACAAACTCAAGACATTTTCACGTTTTATTCTACGACATATCAAATACATCAGTAAATAAGCTGGGTGTGATTTCTTTAAAACTTTTACGTCTCTTAAAAAAAGGGGCGGTTGCTAACAGGGGGCTAAATGAGACTACAGAGGTTTTCGGGGACGCTAAACACCGTCACCGGTCCACCTGTAGAGCCTCGTTGTGTTTCTACTCTTCACTTCACCGCTTTTGCAAACTATCATTAACTTTGCAGGATGAAAGGTTTTTGTGGAAGAGGAAAGAGCTAAATCAAACTACAAGCTGGAAGTTTAGTTGTACTGGTGTAGTACTTTTTGTCAAGTGTAACCAGGGTGATGCTAACTGCTAACTAACAGTACGAATATACGTCATCCCTGCTGCACTCTGTTTAGTCGGGCCTTGGATTGCATACGCTGCTGTTACTGCAGCTGTGAGGACGGTGGAACCGGCCTTTCGCTGTAAAGGAAAGCAGGGGTTAGCGTGATCCTTACCCAGTCTGCATCTTGACTGTGGTTCACTTTGTCCTCGTTGCTCCCCTCTGTGCAGTTGCTCGCAGTTCTTGTCCCTCCTCCTCCTCTCTCCTGGCTGTCACTCGTCCTCGGCGTTCCTCCGTCTGACGTGCTCTGGGGCGCGGTCCCGTCGCGGCTTCCCGTGCGACTCCCCGTTCGGCTTCCGTTGCTGAGGTCCGTGGGGGCTATGTAAACCGCCCCAGACTCCATCGGCCCCACCATGGCCCCCTGGTTCTGGATGACCAGGGAGTGGTCCGGCTGGCCTCCGGGAAAGCGGTACCCAAGCTCAGCCAGGCCCGGTTCAAATGTCCCGCCTGGTGCGCGCCGGAGAACAGGTAAAGTGTGGCTGCTGTAACACAGGCGACCATAGAGGGGTCCTCCCGGTCCTGAGTAGTTGTGATCCACACCTGGGTTCTGAGCCCAGCTGTAGGTGCGCGCTTTCTCTTGGCCACGTTGTGTGTAACGTCTGTAAGACACAAGACATTCAACTTGGGTCAGTTGTGCTATTTTTGAAGGATTCTTTACTTTATTTGACAGAAGAGAGACGGGAAATGAAGGTCTGATACGTGTCTTAACTTGCTGCCCACACCATCTCTGGGGGAGTATTTTTGAGACCATGGTTTGTGATGTTTGTGATGTCCACATTAAATTTTTTTATTTATAAGGTATTTCTTGAGTGTTTTTGTGTGTTTCAGCGATTTAGTTTTCACTTCCATTAAGTTGGAAGACTTTTGTAAACAGAATTTATAAAAAAAAAGGAGTCAAAACTGATCCAGCAGAGGCCAAGACATTGTGGTTTTCAGACCCTGGTATGAGGATGAAATTACAAACTGTTGTAATGCCAGTGTTCTGTCTCCAAAAAGCCAATTCGAGATAAGCCTGACAGGAACATTAGGGTTACTTTCTCAGACTCCCTCCAGAGCCACAGACGATTTTATACAACTGCTACTCATGACAAGCAAACAGAAATTCATGTGTCTCTGTAAGATCTTACCAATGCAATACACCACAAGCTTCAAAGCTACCCTAAAGCTCAACTATCCACTCCTCTGTGACACAATGTCAACAGAAATGAAACATTAAACGCTTCCAAAGGTAATATTTATTGCGGGGATATTGCGTTGGATTGCATTAGATTTAGACACTTTTTCGTGTTGTTGTGTCCACCTACATAAATTGCGAGAAGCAATTTTCGATAAACTGAAGGCAGGCTTTGTACTTGTTTATGGCCGCTCCATATGGCTTGTATGAATTCATCGGAGTTAATTATTAGTCCAAAGGCAATAACAATGTTTCACAGAAACATCAAAGTGGGTGCAAACAACTCTCTGATGTAGGAGAACATAAACGAGCTTTAACAAAATGAGCACAACAAAGCGGTCTCCCTGGACCGCAAGGCTTGATAGCCTTCTGTCTCAGCATTTTGATCGGTGACTGATTATGACCTGGGAGTTAAGGCTCCATCATTTACTTAAGCGGATCAATTAAGTGCTTGACAGAGATGAAAGGTTTTACTCTGAATGGGTAAATTTGTTTCCTTCCTTTTAGCATAATCAGAGGCCAACCATGATGTAATTAAACAACAACCGTTGTATATTATGCACCACCACATGTGAACAAACTTCCCCACGCACTCCCTCTGCTGCTTACATGTTCCTGCTGTCCAGCGTGCGGTAGCCACGTGAGCGCGAGCTGTGCGGAGCGCTCTGCAGCGCTGCGATGTCAAAGGCAGCTGTGTCAGCCTCTCCGCCGCCCTCGTCATCATATGTTATGATGTTCTCGCGCACGTCGTCCTCCTCCAGCGGCGACAGGGAGTCGCGCTTCTGCCGGCGCAGGGACAGTGACAGGGCACTCACCGCTGCAGAAAGGGGGGGTGGCAGCAGGAATAAAGGATATTGAGGCATAGGAGAGAAATTGGAAGAAAGAATGATGAAGACGGTGAAGGGGGCACAAGGGAAATAAAGGGAAGGAGTAAAATGAGAGAGAGAGAAAAGAGAGAAAGATTCAGGCAGACATGGAGGTGAGACACATGGAGATAAAATGAATACAGAAAGGTTAGAGGGCTGGTCTATCCTTTCAGCGGGCTGCATGCCATCACTCTGTCACTGACTTTGAGCTGCAGCCAGGTAAATGGACGCTTTATTCTCCCATGATTCCATATTCCCAAAGCAGAGAGCTACATTTGACCCAGGGCTGTGGGCAAAGAAGCAAGCTATGATAGCGCTTTGACAGTTGTCCAACAAGCGTCTCTGCAGAGATGCATTTCTTTTGCTATAGTTGTGCGCTAATTGTCAAGAATCTTATGTAAAGTTGGGGAATATTACAGTTAATATATATCACCTAAGCACATGTTACGTTCATAAGTTAATAAAAGAAAAAAAATCATCCGATCCATGAAGGAAGTCAGAATTGATCCAAAAAAGATCCAAGGATAATTGACCATTTAGTAAGTTTCAACACCCTCTTGGTACAATGATCATATTTTCTATTTATTTTGAACGTTTATTTTTATCAGGGACCATGTACAAAATAGATTCATTACAAAAAGGAGAAAATATGTTTGTACTAGATTCAGCTACTAGCTAATTTCCTAAATCTGCGTTCCCTGGGCAGGTGAGAGGATACACACAGTTTACAATGATAATGTGGAAATTTACCAAACATGATTCACCATAATCTATTTGAAACAATCAGCCTTTGATTTCCCACAGAAGTAAACAGACCAACCAACCACGGTGGATTTTTGTCGGCTGAAATGATTACTTTTATCAGACATAAACATACACTAATGCTATATTTAACCAGCTGACTACTTCAGGTTTCCATCTAGTTTGTTTCAAAACAACAGAAAAGTAAAATGTTTTAATAAAGAAAGACAGAGCTGCTATCCTTACGCTAAACTGATATACTTCCCACCGGGTGGATGTTCCAGTTCATCTAAAGCAACCACAGAATAACGTATTTCACTAATAGCACTATGAAACACTATCTTACTGCACACAGTGAGTCAGTTAGACCGCCATGCTAGTGTTTCCAGCTTACATTAGAGCAGGTGAGCACATACTTTTATTCATTCCTCACAATTTTCTCTTGTGTTTTTTTTTTTTTTTTTTAAAGGCTAAACAAGAATGGCACTCAGCAGAGCGCATACCTCCGCCAAGGCCAAACAGTCGCTCCAAACTGTACAAAATGACGGATCTCAACACCATAAATATGTTTGAATTTTTACATCAACATCTAAACATTATTTCTTGAGAAAAAAATTGAAAAAAAAAAAGCCCTATCTTGTAACGTTGAGCAAAGCGATGAAAAATTCTCAGATCCAAACAAAGACTTTAACTGACAAAAATTATATGCATTCTTTTTGTGTAATCCTGCTAGCAAGTAAATAAACAAACAAACAGACACGGGTGGAAACAAGCTCTGTGGTAATATTAGTCATAACATGAAAAGCACTCCGACAAAGCCAATGTCATCCGCCAGACTTCAGAGAAAAAAATTCATATTCACAGTAAATGGTCTGGATGTGCCCTAAAATTTTATTTAAAATGTAATTCCCCAGCTCATGATCCATCCCTCCACCAAGTTTGACACAAATCAGTTCAGCACTGTTAGTGTAATGAACCCCCCCCCCCCCCACCCCCAGGTATCACTCTCATTGGAGCTCCATGCAAACTGTTCCAGCGTGCGAGGAAAACTGCGCTGTGCCTTGTTACAGATGCAAAGATATGACTGGACATCAATCTGTATGGGGGAGGGGCTTAGCAAATCCAATTTGATACTACTTCTATGTCTCAACATGTGCATATAATGTTGCAGTAAGTCAGTCTCCAGCCTCATTATTGTTGGAGGTTGCATTATTTGATTTCCGTGGAACTAATCCAATGATCCCCAAAAGGAGTGGGAAAACTCTAATCTTTCAGAACAATTTGAGGGATCACCATGATGTATATGTATTTCTCTCTTCTCTCTATGCACAAGGCATGAGTGGTTACCAAGTGGCTTCATATCCACCTTATGTATGCCAAACCCCTTTTTTAATAACCAGATGGGATCCTGATGGATGGAGATATTGTCAGAGCTTCTGTAAGAACATTTGGCATTTTGTGAAACGGCCCAATTCTACTGTTCGGGATTAGCAGAGACGTCGAAAAACAAAATAGTGCAGGAAACAAAACTCTAGCTGGGTTTTAAAGCTATACACTTGAGGTGCTATAAAGTTGTGTGTATTTCCTGGTGTAGTTTATGCCCTTGTCTCTTAGAGAACTAAACTCCACTCGGCACGATCACCTTCACGCCATGTTGCGTTTGTTTCTTGATTGAACTGGTCTCTTCCAGAATGATAATGCCCCTATCTACTAGGCATGAGTAGTGATCCAACAGACTGAATAGAAATTACAATGATGCTGGCCATAAGCCAAAGCCTTCTCAGCACCTACACATTATCCAATTGAGCATTTGTGAGTTTCTGCAGAGGTGGCAGTGACATTTTATTACGCTGTTATCAAAAACCGGAGGGCTCAGATAATCATTCACAATTGTTATTTTAGTAGTGATTAGTGCTGACCTTGCCAGAGGAGATAACTGGACCAAAAATTGCAAAGAAAAGTAAACCCAGCTATTGAGCAGCTGTGACTAAGAGAAATATTTACGCTGCTGCTTCCATTATTTTCATATGCAGATTAAGCATCCAGGGATGTAGTGGAGGGTAAACAGCCCTAAACACTATTTACTCATTTTTTATTTGTAGATTAGCATGAAACTCTTTTATAGGCAGTAAATCCTAATGATATAATTTCACTGTATACATAATACTAAGTGCTGTAGTCAAAGCATGATGTAGGTTATATAAGTCGGGGTCCTTCGAGGGACAACAACACTGCTGTTATTGTCTTATGCTGATCCCAGACTTCACCACTGTGTATATTCATAAACTGTATGTAAGTATTTACCCAGCAGTGTAGCGACACAGGCCAGGATAGCCAGCAGGGCGGCTGTGCTGAGCCCGGGGGAAGGCAGCGTAGACTGCTGAGGGAGACACACCGCCTCTCTCTCCCAGTCCCACTCGCCCTCCGTCTGTTTTTCCTTCTCTTTCTCCCCGGCCCGGGCCCCTCCTCTCAGGCAGGGACAGACGGACACAGTGACCGTCCCGGTGCTGGTGAGGCCGGACGTCCCGTCCCTCAGGACCAGCGGCACGTGGAGCGTCAGGGTGGAGGATTGGGAGCGGGACAGCGGCTGGAGCTGGGACAGCAGCACCAGGCTGGCTGTGGGGCCTGAGGGAAGAGACACACAGAGGAATCTATTGTTGTTATTGTTGTCCCCAGTTTTCTGTGCTGAATAGCAGCAGCGTCATGTTACAATTTGGAAATTATGCCCCGACATCACTGTGCTGATGTTTGCAAATGTGTGATCCCGATCAATGGGTGATTGATTCATACAGCAAGGGAAGGACGCAGGCCTAAAGCTCCAACTTTGGTGAGTCCAGCCTCCTCTTTTATTATTACTATTTCATTTCACGTCCTTTAATTTGCAAACCTGCGAACCACCACTGAAGCTGCAGTGTCTCACACCAGAATAACAATGATACTAATTTGGGCTAATAGGATGAATCTACCGCAGAGTGTCTCAATTAGGCCAGATACTATCCAACTGTCTCCTGCAGCCACACTTCATGATTTATTACTCCCAATTGCACAGAAAACTCCAACTTAAAGTCTGATACACTTCACTTCATTTAAAACTAGTCTCCAGAATATTGTTTGATTAATATGCTGCCCTCGTACCATCTGCATAGGAGTACCGTCCAACACAAAGACTCTCACACCTGCTCTGATTGACACCGACTGTGCCAATAAATTATTTGAAGAACGGAGCGTGTGCATCAGAAGCATCGAGTTTTACACCATGGTTACTAACATGAAGCCTCATAAGCCCAGAGATCTTTCTTGTTTTGAGATGTTGACTGCGTTCATCAATAACAAGAGACTCACATTCAACAATTTAGGAGAGACAGCAGGAATAACAAACTGCTCTATTGGTCTGACTCTTACCATTGGGCCACGGAGCTGTGGAGTGTCTGTGTGGGAGATGTTTTTAGATTTCCTCTAAATTTAATGTAGAAGGTGCCAAAAAAAGGCTACAGACAGAAGAGCATGTAGAAAATAGCGCAGAAAAATATCTAATCAGTCTGGTTGTACAAACACGACTCAATTATGAAAGCAATCTTCTGTGATCCAAATCATAGATCAAATCATTATCCTTTTTTTTTTTTAACAAAGCATGCCTTTGTCAGACAAGATGTCCATATGAGATCAAAACATGTTCCTCTTTCTCTGTTCTCCGTGTTGGATGACACATCAAAGAGGCGTTTGATTCCTCATGTCAGTGAGTTTATCCCCTTGATCCTTAATCCAACCAGAGCAGGTTCCCTCCTCGTGGTTTTGCTAAGTTTAGGAATAATGGTTCGGGCTAATGAGCTGGTCGCCAGTATGGTGCCAATCAAAGCCAAAAGGTGTTCAGTGCTCATCAGCCGCTGACAACTGCAACGAAATTATGCTGTTGAATGTGACAACACTATCAAACATTACAGAAACAAAATATCTACACGAGACACTAGACAGCTCCTGGTTACCAAAACAAAACTATCAACATGTTCATCTTTTAGAAATAAGGCAATTTTCTTACAGCTGCACTGATCAATATTCCCCTCCGAGCGTTTACCGTTTTCGAAGCTCGTTGTTTCGGATTAACAGCACTCATCTTTACTGTTTTGGTTCAGTCTCACCGCTCTTCATCAACTGACTGCTACTGCTACACAGGCCACACACGGCAGCAAGTGGCAGGCAGACAAGGTTAGCAATTAGCTGGTGAACATAGCGGAGCAATTAGCAGCTAAAGAGACACACTGGGATGGTTCTTCTTAAGTATGACACCTGAGGTTTAATTTCTCCTTAGCTCAGGGAGTTACTTAACGGTGTTGCACTGACTCTCTTAATAAGGTTTCCTTAGCTAAGGAAAAAGTTTAAGTCATTTACAGCAAAGGAAGAGATTTTACAGTTGGTGGAGACAAACACGAAAGCTAAAAGAAGTGTTAATATTGGACTGACTATCATAAGGTGGCCAGAAACATGACTTTTTAAGTGAGTGCTAATGTGTCTCTGTGTCAATTGTGTAAATTGAAAACTGGTTGATGTTGACATGATCATCATATCAATGTCATATGATAATACTGTATCATTTTGCATTTACAGTTTACTCCCCCAGGGGCCAAAAAAAAACTAAACAAACAAACAAGAAAATGAACATTAACACTAAGTTTTTAGACTACTATGTGGGACACAGTATAAGAAGTAATAAGATTAACTTTGATTTAGTTAGTGCTTTAAAGTGGAGAGAAATGACCACAGTGCGTACGCCTGAAAATGCACATATCAGAAGTATCCTGTGGAATATTTTGGGCACCATGTTTTGTTTTGGATCATGACCCTGCATGCAAATGTGTAGGACATGAAAGCTGCAAAGCACAAGCAGTTTGACCCTGCTCCATGAACTGACAGATGTTGGTCGTAATGTGCCAAAAGAAAATGCAGCAACACGACAGCAAATGGAGAGAGAGGGAGACTTCTAGCTGATGTAATCAAGGCTGTGGTGTACAGTAAATGCTAGAGGTTCCAAAATATTCTGTTTCTGCCAATGTTTTATTCAGCATGTTTTGTTATGCCTCAAGCAAACACACAATGTGTTTAAGTGTGAAACACTGTCTTTAAACATCACTGTGCTTGTTTATAATATAACTCTACAGGTGATGCATAATTGCAAAATACATTTAGGGACCAATTATTTTTTGTTTTATGTGCTAAAACATTTTTATCACAGTATATTTGTTGAAGTGAATGTTGTTGAACATATTCTTCTTCTCATCTTATTCTATTTCTACTTGAGTATTACTGAGCAAAAACCATCTACTTCTAGGATTTAAAGTTTAAAGTTACAATAGTACATTAATTAACAAGCCCAATAAGTTTGTACTGTATATATCTACAGTATGTTCACGTGTTCTTGAGCTCTAAAAACAGTAGAGAAAGCAGTGCAGACAAAGAACATACTAGAAACAAATACGATGTAGCTAAATTCAATTCGCTTGAAGTGAATTAAATGAAGCATCTCCGATTTCTTCAAAAGCTTTTCATTGAGAACAGTAAGTATATGTGGTAGCTGGGAGGAGAAGATGGATGTAGAGGATATGGGAAGGCAAACAAGAGGGACAAACAAAAGAGAGGAGAATAACAAAGCAAAACAATGGGGCCACCAGAGTTGGGAGACGGATGGTAGAAAAGAAAGGCAGCGACAGAAAAAAGGGGAGGTGGGAGGCAGAGAGGAGAGGGCTGGAGAGGAGGGTAAAGAAAAGAGAGAATAGGAGAAAAGACGAAGATGGGAACAGAAAGGCGGAGAGAAAATGTGGGATTAAGAGCCTTAAGAAAAGTAAGGGGAAAAAAAAAAGTGTGTCTGCCAAAGCAGAAAAAAAAGGGAATTAAGAGAAATACACAGAGAAGGAAAGATTGAGTGCCTACCACCACTATCCCTGACGCTGAAGTTGAGGGCAGCTCTGGACTCTGGAGGGATGCTGAAATACACAGTGCTGTCATTCCCTCCCTCATCTCTATCAATCGCCCGCAACACCTGCACCACCTGAAACACAGAGATAGAGAGAGCAGAGGAGATTGGGTGAGGGGGGGGTTTGAATATCTGTGTGTGTGTGTTCATGTGTGTGTGTTAGGGGGCTGTGTGTGTGGGGGGGGGAGCACAGAGAGAGGGAAAAAGAAGGTAATGGCAGAAACACTTACAAGGAAAGTGCTTTTTGCTACAAACCATTAGCCGACGTCAGCAGGACTCAAAACAAGCCAAACAATTAGCACGGAGACACAAGCGAACTGTGTCTGATACTCACACCAAATAAATAACTGCATCTGACGTGAGTCGCATCTCACAAATACAGTGTGGCTTTCAATTTTGTAATAGCATCTGCACGAGTCTGTAGAAGCAATCGTAACTAAATTAATCTAAAAGAAATCTCCCACTGCCTAAGCTGATGGGTAATTTCTTTTTAATGAAAAACCCCCGTCGTCATTATGCGAGCCGTCCTTTCAGAAACGCTTTCGAGTGCTAGTTGCGAGACTGAAAACAGGGATAAAGGGTGCCGCATGCTCGCCGAGTTAGTTAGTGTCTCTAGGCCTTGAGAACATTTGTTATGTGCAGTCACATTATGTTATCAGTCGCTGTGTGCGAGCATTCAAACGCGTTTTGCCTAATGACTTGTCATACAGAGACATGCATACCCAACCCCGACACACTGAAAAGATATCATAATATTCTTTCTTGAAGTGTCTTCCTGCTCACTCACACAACAGTATACACAAACACAAACACAAACACGAACATCACAGGGAAAAACAAATCAATGTCGTTGCCATAGAATCACAGATTTAGTGGCGAAACAACAAAGACACAAGCGGAGCAATGAAAACACCAGCGAAAACAACAGATGGGCCAAGGCACCAAATTATGGCGATGGAACCAGCATGGAATACTGGAGAAGGACGAGAGGGGGGAAGAAAAAAAAGAGAGAGCAAAGGATGGTTTCCAGGGAGGGATCGAGGAGCACAGTGAATGATTTCTCTGACTGAGATAGGATCAAGTAAGAACACCACGATGCAGAAAAATAGACAAGAACACAAATAAAGCATGAGGGAGAGCGGGAAGGAGGGAGACTCGGGTTTAATTACGATGTGAATAGCTGCTGCGTTGTGATAACAGGCCATTGAGGATTCACCTGCCTCCATGGTGAATGGGTAAGCTGTAGCTGCATAGAGTCTGAATAGATACTACTGTACTCTGTATGCTCCTATAGTTGAATGGACATGGCTAAGTATACTATGTCTCCTTGTTTAAACGGAAGCAGCTTTGACGTTCTGCATGTTTCTTCATAGGAGACGTCACTGTTGGAAGTAAAGGAATCAAACTCTTGACAACTGATGTCGTGAACCTTTTATCTTGTTCCTTGTCTGACAAAATAATGTTTGGCCGTGTTGCTTTTATATGAGTTGTACATGAATGTAAAGTACAGTGTTTGGGCAGATTTACATTAATATTATTTATATATATATATTTTTAACCTGAGCACAACATACTATATAGTTTATACATGGCATATAAAACACACACATTTACAAAGAATAGGGTAAAAACATAGACTGTATATATATTTCTGAGGAGCAGGCTTTAAGCTCAGAGCGAGCTGATCGCCGTTGCCATCTTGGCAGCGACTGACTCCACCTAACACCTGGCTAATCTAAAAATGGGCAAAGAGGGGAAGCGTGTGTGGAGACTGGTGAATGCCGGTTTACCGGGCTGTAAACATGTTTATTTCTGCTGTAAAGTTGTGCATGGGGATTGAGTAGTTTTTTGCTAGGCTCAAGTGGTCATTTTAAGGAACTGCAGTTTTTGGCACTTCAGTGTTGGCTTCATTTTTCAGCCCTGCAGGTTGCCATTTTGGTTACTAATCAACCATATGTAACACTTCACCATATACAAAAGTATGAAACTATGAAATCGGTATAAAGATGACAGTGACGGTGCTGAGGTCATGAAAAAGGGAAAATGTATGTTGATATTTAAAGCTGGGGCTGATGGGATTCTCACTAGGAAAGTACTGGACTGATTATAATTTTGATCTGATGATGGCGATAGATGAAAAATAAGGGTATCACCTCATAACATAACATCAATCCGTTCTGTGGGGAACATCAGTGTTTGTACCAAATTTCATGGTAAATTCATCCCGTAGTTGTTTGGACATATCATTAAAACGCACAAATGGCGGCGGCACTGGAGGAAAATCATTAAAGTTATTAGGATTCATCGCCTCTGAGCCATGAATGTCTGTTGAAAGTTTCAAAGCAATGCATCCAACAGTTGTTGAGATATCTCAGTCTGGACTGACTGGCATTGCTCTCCAAGCAGCCATGCTTCTAGTCAAGCTAAAAATGTGTTTAAACCCCAAATTTGGTGTCATATCAAAAAAGACAGCAATGCGTGCTAATCACCACCTCCAGCAACACCCCCGCCACGCCGGATCCGGCCCTGGGACGCTGAGAGGAGCAGTCTCAAAGAAGTACATACAGCCTTTTTCTTTTTTTAATATTTTCTCACCACAGTCTTAATCACTGACTCCAGCTGCCTCTGTCTGTCATCCTTCCCCTGGACTTCTTTGTTTGCCCCATATGCATTCTCCATTGTTCTTTTTTTTTTTTTTTTAAGTATTTGTTGTCCTGGTCGATACAGATGCAGCATACTTTCAACTTTTCGTTCATTATCACCAGGTCAAGTTCTCCTGTACTTGTCGCAAAGGAGATGGAGAACAGCGGACACTAAAGCAGAACCTGTGACAAATGGCAATGAGATCATCTCATCTCTTTACAGAAACAAACTAGTGACAGCAGCATAATTTGAGACATAGACGCTTTAAATCCTAGAAAAACACTGACATCAAAGGTCATTTAAACACATACTGACCTGCCCGATGGAGGAGGAGTCGCACATGGCTGTTGTGTACTGCCTGTCCAGCTCGGGCGCATTGTCGTTCAGGTCTAATGTCTCTATTGCAACCAGAACTCTGGACACCTGGCTGGGATTGTCTGTAAAAGGCCAGAGAGAGAGAGAAGAGTGTTCCCAGATGCACACACAGCTGTGTATGGAAAATTATATGAATACAGTTCTCCAGAAAAAAACACCAATAAAACACACACAAAATAAAAAACCAGCAGTGCAGACACACACAGAGGTGCAAGTTTGCACTCCATTAGTTCCACTAAATCGTCCTCATCAGCAAAGATCAAGCATTTCAGTCTCTGTCCAAAAAACTAGAACAGCACTCAGATCACATTAGAGAGCACACAATTGGCTAAATATACGTTAGTGCATTTGGTTTCATTTGGCTTGTGTTACAGCTCACAAGGTCCCAGCTGGAGTACAAGTGATGCTTCCATAGCAGTTACATTTTTCCACATCAAACTGTTCCATTCTTAGCCAAAGCATCTCACAGAGTCAAGTGTGTGTGTGTTTCTAAGAAAGAGAGAGAGAGAGAGAGAGAGAGAGCGAGCAGAGGAGGGATGTAGAATGCAGTCAATCTGCATGCAGTTACACAAGGGCGCAGTTTAAATGGATTGGCACAGGGTCTCCAACACCCCATTCATTTGGATACACACAGACACTCACACACACACACACACTCGAACATGAAGTTCTCACAGCCACAGTGTGAAACGCATGGAGTCGTATTCTGAGCTGAACATTCACCATTTCATTTTAGGCTACTCTTGTGCAGGACACAATCCAGGCTCACCAGCACATATCTTCACTCCTTTATCGAAGCTGGCAACACAGCTTGGGTCACACTTTCTGTGACACTGACACACACACACACACACACACGCACACACACACACACACTCCCACACTGTGTTCTCAAACCTGGAGCAGTAACACTGTGTCATGGATGACAGCGACTGGTTGCCATCGCTGAAAAGCTGAAAATGAGCTCTTGCTGTAATGCCACTGGGTGAGCTGGCCTGCCCGTGGCCATGGCAGAGCTCCTACTGTGCTTTATGTCAACACAGCCTCCAACAGCCTGTTTATTAGATAGAGCTCATTATTCAGACAGGCACTCACTGTGCTGCCTCCACAGTTCTACCCAACACTGCTGCCACAAGGAGCCCTGAGTAGATTTTAAGTAAAGATTAACTTTGTCCAGAGCAAGCCTTGGCAGGAAAACAACTTCCCTTGCTTGCACCGAGCGTCCACTGGACAGCATTCGCCAGCAATACTTTCCCTTCTACACCAACCAGCGAGATTGAATTCTTTCCTTTTTTTTTAAGGACTGAAAAGATTCAAATAATAGCTTGTCACCTGCCAAAATAACAACTTCAACTTAGCCAGGAAATAGCAGGAGGCTGGTGTTATCAGCAGGGAGACATCACTTGTCAACACCTTTTATAAACACATTTTGTTTGGTTTGGTTTGGTTTGGTTTGGTTTAGGCACAAAAACCAACTAATTAAGGAGAATATCATGGTTTGGGGTTAAAAGAAAAGAATTTGGATTTTTGTTAGGAATTGGGATGCAAACGTTGTGGCCTTTGTTGTCACAATCAGATGCTGAAATACCATCACACTACTTCCACCTTTCCCTCCGAGAGTCATCATTTTCAGAGCCACGAGAAGCGCTTGTCAGAGATTGTTTTAGGCATCTGAATAAACAACCAAGACCTTCCCTGTCAGCCACTGATTGTCCCCGCTGAAGGACAATTTTAAGAATAAGTAATATGGTGATATTCAATATTTTTCTTACTGTCAAACAAATTCCACAACAAACCAACACATCTACATCTCCACTGTTTTCCAAAACCACATCACAGAGCCACACTGTAGCACTGGCTCCATCGTTACAATGAACATGGTCAGTGTAGTTTATTTTGGGTCAATCCCACGAACACTTTCCTGCTGCTGTAAATACTCGGCAGCACCACATGTCCTGAAAAACAGCCGCAAGCAAATACACTGTTTACTCCTGTTTGGGAAACCTCTGCTAGAAACCACAGAGCCAAGCTGTTGTCGGATATTATTTAGTTTAAAAAAAAAAAAAAAGGAAACTATACATTCATGATCTCTTTTTCATCGACCCACTGAGAGCTGCACTGTTAGTTTGTTCATGGGATTTGTAATTATTAACCTAATTATAAAATAGCACCACCATTATTCTAGTGTCTTTTTTGCTCTTGGCTTAAAGGGTTTTAGTCATATTAACACCGGATCAACACTATTTTTGATTTATTGAAATAAGTCTCATTTTTTGAGCTTCAAAATTTTATTTTTGACCTTTGAAACAGCAATTAAAAAAAACAATCTCAACTGATGATGATTGAAAGCTCCTGAATAGCTACTAAATGGACCCATGATTGTCCGATCATCTGTACTTTTGCTCACTTGCGGTGTCTCTCCTGACTGAAATATTGCCAGTGAAGAGCCTGACTGTTTGTTGAAGCCGGGTACCCTTACTTGAAAACCGAGAGGTGTTTACCACTCTCCTCTGCAATCACAGCGCGCCTGTAAAGCAATGTTTGTCCTCGATTTGTTGCTTTAATTCTTTGCTTCCAGTCGAATCCTTATGAGAGCGGATCTTTTGCAGCATCAGATAACTCACACAATATAGATCAATTGATTTTCAGGAAAGCGCTGTAACAAACTATTTGTGGCGCCAAACAACATTTCCCTCATGGCTTGATGACTTGAGAGCTAAGCCGCTTAGCGAACTGCATCACACACTGGATATTGTGCTTTTCAGACACTGTACAATATACAGTTTAAACTCCCATAAACCAGTGGGTGCAGGTGTCAGGCTTGGTAAATGCTGGTTTCATTGTCAGAGTTCTTGCTCCAGATAAAAGAAAGACTCCAATGAACAAACTCTGAGGAGTTCTTAGCTAAGTGGTGTACAAAGAGGGAGCTCTGACCTCTCTGGGTTGCAATGACAGTAATGTTGTGCCAGTGCTCGCGTTCCCGGTCCAGCTCCATGGCCGTGGTGATGAGGCCGGTGTCTGGGGTGATACGAAACAGTGCCTCCGGGTCTGACTGAGGATCAATGGAGAACCTGGGGGGGGGGAGAAAATAGGAGCGTAAGTGAAGTGAGGATGGGGCAGAGAGAAATCTAGAAAGAAAGAGTGAAGGGAAGAAGCAAGCAAGGAGGTGGCAGAGCGGGGCAGAGTGTAAGAAAGCAGACAGGGCAAATGTGTGAGGGACTGATAAGGAAGTCAGCATTCAAATGGCCAAAGAATTAATATAGGGAGATTATCGCAGCTGATAGGAGCTCTTTTGAAGTGCAACCGATTATCTAAATATCTATGAATATACCAACTATCATTCCTTCCCACACACTCATTCTTAGCACTTTTGCTGGTGCTAATTGGGACACGGTTTTCTGGGATTGTTACAGACAAATCATTCGCCTCTCTTGCCATCTAGAACTATGTGAGACAAAAACCTTCTCCGAGCACAAGTGAGCATTTGTTTGTTTCGTGTTTGTTGAAGAGCTGGGGTTGAAATTCAATCCAAAAAGTACACATCGCTAGCCTAAAAAGTTTGTGTCTGACATTCAACAGTCAAAATAAATAAAAACAGAGAAGTCCATCCTCAGAAACATCAAATAAACAATGAAATGGTTTTTCATTTAGCAGTGAAATTCTTGTGTTGATGATAAAAAACAGCAAATTTAACAATAATAAACGGATACTTAAAGGAACATTATAGGAAATACACTTCCTGAGAGTGAGATGATGCCATACTACTAAAATGCTACATGCTATAGTGCTAACTTCATATGTGGTCAAAATTGAGTTAAGACAGGACTTTTTGACATCTTGCCTCAACACAGAATTATTACAGACTACAATAAAATGTAGGATTATTGGGGAAAGCAGCTGAAAACCAAGCTGTGGACTGCACTCTGGCTAGCTAAGAGTAGCTGGGGAGCTAACTGTAGCAGAATTTGACCACTTTCTTCTGTTTCTGCTTCTGCTGTTTTTTATACATAAATAACACAATACTTAAATTTAAATCCTAATGGACTAAAAAAAGGTTTTACAGCTTTTCTATCTGTTTGATAGTTTTATTAAGAGCCTTCAAACTTCAAACATATGATCTCTGCTTTACTGTTTTAGTAGTTACTGCTGTTGAACTTTGTTAGTGCATATATGAGGAAAGAGACCTCTTAAATTACCTGATATTGTTGGTCAGACCAGTATCAGGGTCTACAGCGCTGACCCGGCCCACAGTGCAGGCTGGCGGGCAGTTCTCAGATACATCCATGTGATATCGTGCCCGGGAGAACCTCGGCGGCTCATCTGCATCCAGCACAGCTACTCTGATGGAGGCCCGGTCCTTGAAGGGGCCTCGACGCAGGAAGCGAGGGTCCACTATGGGGTTGAGGACCTCGACAGAGAAAGAGTAGGAGCTCCGGCTCTCATAGTCT
>NW_019525230.1:143957-161872 GCF_002814215.2 Seriola lalandi dorsalis
GGGGGGGGCAACAGGGAAGAGTGAGCTAGTGGGATTAAAAAATACTCAGTGTGAAAATATATAATCATTCAAGGTTTAAATATACGCTCACTGTGAAATGAGTGATGATGACACATTTTATTAGCAAGAAAATTATGCAAATGTCAGTCCTACAAACGTCAGATCCAATAATATGTTTTGTGCTTTCATTTGGTCCAATTCTCACACTACATTTTCCACAGATGACTGCTAAATTACATATCAAAAGCAAAGAGATGGCAAATAATGAATTATTCCCACAGATAACAGCTCGCAGAGGCTAGAGAATGGTCACATCCAAAATCAGCTGAGGATGATTTGGAGTAAATAATACCACGGTTACCTTACATGTTGTCACGTTTGGATTCTTGAAGTGATACTTCAAAAAAAAGAAAAAAGTTGTTGTGGGTGGATGCTTGGAGCGCGGGTTTTTGTGTGAAGTGGGAAAAGACATTCATGAGGTGTTGATGTTATAGCATTGCCAATGAGATTCTTGATGCTCAAAGGGTTGAAAGGATTCTTGAGAGCTCCGACACTGAAGTAACTACATGTTTGGGCGTTGGTTTGACATTGCTTAGAGTTGATGTGGGGATATTCTTGACGTCCTAAGACTGGGGGGGGGGGTATATAACTGCTGTAGTGTTTACCGCCTGGGTGTTAATACTGGTGGTGTGTTTGTGGGAGTTGTATAAGATTACCGTTGTTTTCTAAATGTAGCACAGATGGATGTAAGCATGTGGTACTTCAGGTAGTTGTGTTGAACATTTTATCTAGGTTTGGCATTGTTTGTTTGCTGCAGTGTTGGCAACACATTTAGAAGTGTGTTTTCCTGTAATGTTACAAACATGTTGGTGAGGGTAATTTCAGACCTTGTGACACATTGTGGGAGGGAAACTTGTTTTTGTGACAGTATGGATCCGGAGTTCCAGCTTTCGGGGGCTGTGCAGATCTTGCACTGTGCCCACAAATAATTTCCACAAACAATGAAAATCAAAAACAAAACCACGCTCCTGTTCTCTATCACCATGGCAACTCTATTAGCACCATAGAGACTCTTACCTGGCTATGAGGAGCATTAGAAATTCCTTTGTATCCTTGCATCTACACAGGTATAAGAGATTTCATTTGGGATAGCGGCTCAGGCCCAGGAGATTGTTTGTTACAGAGAAGTTATGAAGCCTATTTGTCTGAGGTGTCCGTGTGATTGCGTGCCGCACTCCCACCAGCAGGCCGGCTCTGAAGCGATGAGATAGCCTCTGATCAGGTTTGCCGAAATGATTGTTAGCGAGGGGAGAGTCGTCACACACACTCTCTCACACACACACACACACGCATGCACACACTCATGACATACACCTGCTGCTGATTAAATCTGGAGAAAGCAACATGTTTGGTTCCGGTTCAAAATACCTGTTTGAGGTTTGAGGTATTAGTGTTAGTGTGTGTGTGGGCTTGTATGCAAGTACAAGTGGTTCTTGAGCCTGTGTGTCCTCAGATCCTCTGTCAGTAAAGTGTGTGTGTGTGCTTAAAGTAAGTGTGCATATGAATCATCTCAGTGTGATTGGCACAGAGAACCATGTTGGACAGAGGATAAATAGGCTCCCTGGCTATGCAGAATATTCGCTGTCAGATTGAAATGGGGGAAAAAATCATTCTGAGGATCCCAGCCGCAGTGGGAATATTGATATCCTCTCACTCGAGCTCTCTCCTTCCTTTCTGATCTCTCTTTTTCTATTTCTCCTTCTCTTTTCTTCCCTCTTTCTGAGCTGTAAACCAGAGTAAAATGCTTTACAGGAAATCAGCAGTTTTAGAAAGAGGTGAAGTCTGATTAAAAATTATGCAGAGAAAAGGACGAATGAAAGACATCAAAAAGCGAGCAAATTGGGGAATATCTCCGCAGAAGAAATAAATAAACAAGAAGAATTGTCAAGGGGGTGATGGGGAGATGGAGATTGTGAGACTAAGTGTGTGTGCGGGGGGGGGGGGGTTTAGCCGGGACGACGGAGGGAAAAGGTTCTCTGACGGGGTCCCCATTACAGGGAGAGAGACAATCTGTCTGAGGAGGAGAGGTGTCACTTACAGTGTGAGCACACACTCATCACCACCCCTCCCTCCCTCCATCCAGCACTCCATCACTCCGCTCCCTTTCCTTCGCTACCTCATACACTCCATCACCCACTCCCCTTCCCAGCCTCCACCCATCTTTTTCTCCCCCCCCCCCCCAAGTGTGAAGTGTGTGTGCGACAAGGCGCCAGCTCTGACAAAGCATGGCACACACACTCATCCTTCTCCCTCATCCGCCCTTACAGGAAGCACTTATCACTAACTTTCTGTTTTTGGTTTTTTTCTCTCTCTCGTGCACATTTGGGTGATTAGATGTGAATACATGCTCTGCTGCCTCATGCACACGCACACACACACATACACAGACACACACACACACACACACACACACACACACACACACACATACACACACACACCATAAAGACCAACTTAATTTTCAGACATTCTAATACCCTGGTATAACATCTGATGATCAAGACTTTATAGAACAGAGGTTAAATATATCTTCTAACGTCTTCACGTATTCGTCTTCACTTCATATTTGTTACTGACCAAACTGAAAGCAAAAAAACTAAAGTTACTCTTTAACTACACTTTCTTCCTGTGACATCTTCCAACATGCATACATACAAATGCTGAAATTACAGATGATTGTTTGCTTTGTTGTTTAAGAGAAACTGTGATAATTTTACTTTGCTTTTACTCACGTAGAGCTGTTTCCTGAGGTGGAAAGCAACCCTTTTGTTCTGTTTCTATTTCTATCACTTCTTTTCTTGTACTGAAGTTAGCATGCTAACCAGCTAGCCCCAGCCCAGTTGGACTGTCTTTTCACTTTCCGATACCGAGTCACTGTAGCGTCCAGTCTGCCTCGATGAAGCATCGCTGCTCAGAGGGCGTATTATAACCTCTTGTCAAACGAAACAATGGCTGAAGCTCTTGGCAAAACTGGTAACTAAACAGCTGTTTACTCTTTAACCACACATTAAATTACAGTTGATTATTTGGTGAAGAGAAAGTTTATAAGTTCATCAGCAACAACTTTGGTTATTGATTAAATCTTTAAAAGGAGCTATTTGTAAGTTTTGCTATTTTTACATAGCCAACATTAGCATTACAGCTGTTTACTTACCAGTCTTGCCAAAAGCTTCAGCCAAGACAAGGGATTATAACACACCCTCTGAGCTAGCTGGTTAGCATGCTAACTTCAGAGGATTGCTTTCCACCACTGGAGACGGCTCTTAGTGAGCAAAGGAATGAAATTTGATGCTGAACTCACAACATTTCTTCTAGACTGGTAAGTAAACAGCTGTTAATGCTAATGTTGGCTATGGAGCAACAGCAAAACTTACAAATAGCTCCTTTAAGTGATATATCAAGCAAAAATGCTAAATTCACTGTTTCCGGCTCCTCTCTCTGTTGGTTGGACAAAACAAGCAACGTGAAGATTTAATCATGGCCTCTGGAAATTTATTATTGGCACTTTTTTTTCTGTTCTCTGACCTTTTGCAGACACAGACCATTCATCCACTAATCGTAATCAACAAATTAAATGTAAATAATCACAAGTTGCAGTCCTTGAATGTGCATAGACACTCAATTATCTCTAGTTAATGTTGCCCTCCTCTTCTATACACACACACACACACACACACACACACAAACACACACACAGACACACACACACACGCACTCTACAAGTGTAACCTTCTCCTGTCCTGCGATGCGGCGCCCCCACAGTCCTTTTTGAAATTCAAATTACTCTATACAATTTCCCTTTTAAATTCGCTTCACAGTTAGCAGAAATTAATTAGCTAACCTGCATGCTAGACTGGCGATACATAATACATCTCTCCTCAAAGAGGCCGACCCATAGGCATACATGCTCGATTGAGAAAGTGTGTGTGTGTGTGTGTGTGTGTGTGTGTGTGTGTGTGTGTGTGTGTGTCCAGGCTTTACAGTAAATGTACATCACTGCAGGGTGAGGCTTTCCAGCACAGAGTCGGTGCCTCTCACTGACATTTCTCTAATTGAGGGAAAATAAATACTCAAGTGAACATGTGTGTTCTTGTGCTCACCTATAAGTGTGCGAGTGTGTATATGGTCTGTGGCATGTGCATGCTTGTGTGCGTTCAGCGCCCTGCTGTCCTTGGCAGCTTGAGTCCTTTCTTGATTTCGTGCATCCTAAATCAAGATCATACATCACATTTGTCTGATGACAAACGCAGCTTTGGACATTTCTGCCAACAAGCACAACTGCAGAGATGGGAGAACAAAGACTCGTTTAAATCTCCCTTTTGACTTTGTTCTTCTTCTGTTTCTGTCTTATTTCTCTCCCAGATGTCCTGTGTCTTCCTTTTTTTTCCTCCAACATATGAGCAAGACATTGGTCTCTCTCTCTCTCTCTCTTCCCCCCCTTTCGCTTTCTCTTCCTCTCTCCATCTTTTTCTCTCTTTTTCCCTCAGAGGAGATTAACACAATCTCTCCTCCGCGTGAGAAAACAAACACAGATAATCCTGGGCGCACTGCTGGCGTGTGACCGAGGATTAGCCAGCCGTTTTAAGTGAGAGCATATGGAAATAATAACGGCAAACTGACACATGCGCGAGCTAGCTTGTCCCCCAGGTAAAAGGAAAGAAAGGCGCACAAATAGCAGGCTTACACAGCTCACAGCACCCCGAAAACACACCTCAAAAGGGAAACTCCTGAATCGGGATATCGCCGGGTTCGTATTAATGATGTTGTGACATGCCTAGTGTTGCGTCTAGTGATCCCACTTTGTTATATACATGCTATTAAATACAGTATACATGTGTAAAGAGGTGCTGTGAAATCTGGGCATTATCCTAGTTTGCTTTTAAAGTTTTTTTTTTTTGTTTTTTTTTAATGCTTCAGTTGTAATAAATGCTCCAACCATCAAAACACAGGTAGGCCTTCATTGAATCATCACCTGTCTGATTTGCATGTAAAGCATCTGTGTCCATCAGCTGATGACAAGACGTTCCATGCCTCTTCCTTTTCTTCTAATTGCTCCTCATTGGAGCAGCTGATTAGATTTTGATTAGTTGATTGATTCCAATGAAACCTTAACCAGCCTCCACCAGTTAAGAGCTCCCATTGGCTTGAATGTTACCCTCTGGCCATTAGGGGGCACTGCTGCAGAGCTATGTCAAGGAGCCACTGTGCTGGGGAGTGTTATGGTAATTCCTCAATTACCTGCTACTTACACTGTGGCCTTGTTCACATGCTGTATCAAAAATCTATTAGCAGCAATGTGTACATTCATTAACAGCTATATGTAATAAGTAAATAACTGGAGTGGAGCAGAGCTGATGGGACGGGACAATTAAAGAGCATAAAATGAGGAAGAAACTAGAAAGGGGAAGTTTTATTTATTTATTTTTTTTATTGAATGGATGAATAGTCTGTTTGTGTTAGTATGTCTGTGAATATATCTGCACGGATATGTGCGTCTTTCTGTGTTTCTCTTTACGAGCACACGTGAATGTGAATGAGGCAGACCTGGGCTGAGTCACAGACAAACAAACACACACTGTCTGACATGGCCTCCAGACACAAAACAGAGCAAGGACGAGATAGGGTAGGGAGGGCCTGTGTGTGTGTGTGTGTGTGTGTGTGTGTGTGTGTGTTTATATTTACTCGCGTTTTAGCTTGTGTGTCTCCCCCTGCATATTTGGATATATACGTGTGTGTATGAGGGAGGGGGGGTCAGAGAGAGAGAGAGAGAAACAAAATGCAGAGAGACAGCAGCAGATGATGAGAAAGGGGGTAAAAGGGTTGAGGTTGGGGGTGAGGTAATGGTTGGGGTGGGGGCGTGGGATGGTGGTGGTGGTGGGGTGATAGAGTAAGGGAGAATGGGGAGAGGGAGAGAAATCTTTTTATTGCTGGGGGTCTCTGAGGGACTGACAGTAAATAAGCAGTGATAAGCAGCAGGCAGCTTCAGTCGGAGCCCAGTCTTGCAGGCTTTTAATGACCCAGCTTGGCTAGAGCTATGGCTCTACCATGTTCTCCTCCTCCTCCCTTTGCTCGTCGGCACATCATCCACAGTCTTCCTCGTCTTCATCCGTCTCATTTTCTCCGTCTGCCTTCCTCCCCCTTTTTCTTCTCCCGAGCTCCATTTTGTCATCACACATTCTCTCTCTGTCTCATTTTAACTATCTCCTAACTCCTTCCACCAGCTCCCTCTCTTGACTCTATATATCCCTAATCTGCTATTAACCCCCTCCGCCTCCCCCGCCTCCCCTCCCCGTCAGCTCACTCTCCCACCCACCTCCCATCTGACACATGGTAGAGAGGTAAAGACGAGCTCTGCCGCGCAGCCTCCCTCTCCATCTTTAAACGAGCAATCGCGCCTCTTTGCAGCTCTTTTCGCTCATTTGCCAGTTTAAACACAGGGAGCTGCAAGGTCAAGTGTGTTGTATTGATGTGTGTCTCTGTATGTATCTCTCTGTGGTTTATTGGTGCTTGTGTAGGTGTGCATCCCCATTCTGTGTATCTGACTGTGTGTGTGTGTGTGTGAGAGAGAGAGAGAGAGAGAGATAGAGAGAGAGAGAGAGAGAGAGAGAGACAGTGCATCTCAGATCATCGGTTAAAGAGATTCAGCCCACAGCGGTGAGATGACCAGCAAGGTCAAGGCAACACTCTGTGGCAACACAAATTGTTCCACTCGGAAATCCTTCCTTCTCCGGGGGCGCACAGATCATCTCCTTCCCTGTTAAAATCCTTCACAGTTTGAAAGCCGCCTGACTCCGGGAAAATGTACAGAGGGCCGATGTGACACTGTAACGCAACCCAAACAGATGCACGAACGCATAGCAACAGCAAAAAGAAAAGCATTGCTCTTGTATTTTAAAAAATTTTTTTGGTTGTTTGTTTGTTTAACGAAGTGGAAACTGAGGGGAAGCTTAGCGCTAATTTTACGCTTTGTTTACTTTAATTCTATTAGAGTTGTAGCCCATCTTACATGTTTTTCATTAGTTTCCCTGAAAGGCTAAATCCCTCTTTATCTATTCAAGTCAGATTTTTTTCATTAATATTATTAATATGAAGAGTTTCCTGTAGCACACCTACATTTACACAAAATCCCAGCGCTGCCAAGGACTACATCTAATGTAAATGGTGCCTTACAGCGTCTGAAAATATTCAATATAAGCACTGCTTTTCTTGGAAGCGTTGAAAACGAATCCACACGCAACCCATGAGTCTTCAGTTTCATTCAATATTTCACCCATTGCAGCAATCCTGGTCTAATCTATTTCTCTTTCTTGGTGCCTTTGTAGAGGGATTAAAGCCACACAAAACAGCGCGAAGGAGGCCATGTTGAAATATTAATTGTACGCTTTGTTTTGTGTGTCTGGATCCAATGGGAGGAATACTGCAGGTGGGAGGTGTCTGTATGAGTCTACATGTAATTTTCCCGCCCGTTTCGCTGGTCGCCCAGCACATGTTGAAGTGATCGATCCTCCTTCGGTACGCAGCAGGTTGCCCCTTTTTTTCCCTCTCTCCCTTCGCTGCTCTCTCTTCTTCACTGTGCTTGTTGCTGCCTCCCTATCTCTAAGGTTGGTTTTTTTTTCCATTTAAGCTCTTTTTATTATTTATTTTGTCATTTTTACCTGCTTGTCTTTCTGGATGAGTTTTTCTACCTCCCTGTGCCTCTCAGTCTCTAGCTGTGCTAATTTCTCTCTGTGGCTGTCAGTGATTTCGCAGCTCTCGCTGTCTCTGCATCTCTCTTCCTCCCTTTGCATGTCTCTCTCTCTGGTCCCTTTATACTCTTACTACCTTGTTATACCGCACTCTCAGCTGCCACTGTCTCTCAGGAGCTCATTTTAACACTCCTCCCTCACCTCTCCCATCTTTCTCTCTCCGTCTTCATCCCCACTCTTTTTCCCTTATTCCTGGGCCCTCACCTTTGATTTCTTTCTTCCTGCATCTCTCAGTGTATCCAGTCCTCTGCCTGCCTCTCTGCCTCTCTTCAAAAAAAAAAGCTTGGAAATCCTGCTCCACACACCACCTCCAGGTGCGGATTGTTTTTAATGAATCCTGCAAACCCAAGGCTGAGAACTGACACAGTGATAAATTCACACACACACTCCCTGCATACACCGGTATGCACAGCTTCACCGCTGCAGAGTTTCTATGCACTAAATGAAGGCGACGGGACTGAAGAGAGGTGAAACATCTCCAAGAACCTTACGCCACTCCAGGTGGCCTCAAATAGCACTTAGAAATACCGTGAACACACACAGACACACACACACACACTCCTGTGCACCAGTCACCGGTGCAATCACACATAACGCATTTTTGAATATAAATAGCAATATTTCTGACAGAGTTGAAAAATTGCTGTTATTTCGTGCAGATTGTCTCTGTTCTCTGAAAACAAGATTTCTCCAGAATGGAAATGTTTCAGAAAGTTCAGGATCTTCTTCTTCTGATGAGTTTCCAAAGGATTTTTATCAGCATATGAGTTTGGGAACTTTTTTTCATCTTCCAAGTTATAGATGGATCCCTGTGACACGGCGAGATACGGGGCCGTATCTCACACCGGCCGCAAAGCGCCACGCAAGAGTCTTTGCTAGTTTCAGACTGACGCAGTTGTCATTTTCCCATCCAGCGCCCACGCTGTTTAAACAGGAAATACATTTGCATTTACCTGTGCACCAATGGGGGCATCATCTTGAAGCAGCAGAAAGCGATTTCACAATTGACCAACAAAAACCTTGTTTTAAGCTGGTGACGCAGCATTTCACTGTTGAGTCAATCATCAGCTGACCAACCAAACCAATGGTTTGAAGAAGAAGCAAAAACTTTCATTCATACACAGTTTCCCAGTTTCGGCTTCTTCAATGTGAGAGTTTTTGTATTTCACTCCCGTTTTTTTCACCTCTTGAAATTGAACGTCTTTTGAGTTTTGACTGCAGGTCAAACAAAAATGAGGCCTTAAGTTTTGACTTTATTTTATAAGCAAAATATTCTTCTTCAGGAAATGGAGTGGACTGTACGGTGCACAGGTTCCTGTAATGAAGGAGCCTGTTGCTTGGTGCAGCTGTTTGTGCTCACTGATGAAGGCCTTGGATACACAGGAAGAACGTATATTAGGATCAATCAATTGCTGTGTTTTTCATGGAATTTGTTGCCGCATCATAATACATACACCGCATATGCATGAATGTGACTGCCTGTGTGGTGTATATTATATAACATACATAACAAGCACGTGAGCACGCTTTGTTAATGACTGACATCCCATACATCAGAGTGGCTAATGGCATCACAGGAGACACATGTGTCTTAATTGAAGTGTCTGAAAGGATCCTTTGAATTGAAAGCATTATATATATATACACACACACACACACACACACACACACACACACATACACACACACACACAGGGCCCTTGTTCCCATTAAACCTGCATTACATGCGAGTGCCAGGGCCTCCGTCCTCCTCCTGAGACAGACATGCATGTACTTTAACGAGTCACACTGGTGATTAGCGGGTGTCAGCACTCCTTGCCCCCACCGTGCACACACGTCTTTATAAGAATGTGGTTATTCGGGATGACAGGGCTGCTTAGGGGATGGCTGTTTGAAATTGAAATCATCTAGAATTACACTAAAGGGAACTATTAGCCAAGTGAACTCAGAATGGAAGGGCAGAGTCTATTTGATCCCTCTGTACATGCAAATGCTCCGCACAGAAAAGCTTGGCTGAAAGGCAGCAGTCAAAACACCTCAACAGTGGTCAAAACAGTTTTTCTGCAAATTAGACTCAACTCAGCCGCCGCAAACATTTGCATTTGGATGCGTCATGCTTTGATTGGATTTTCGAATGGATGTTTCATTATGTTTGCTGCAAACAGATGGAAATATTGATAAAAAACGGAGGCTTGTTTACAGTGGGTGAATCAAGCAGCAAATTTAGTTGTTAGAAGCTCATCAAAAACACTCTCGTCTGATGGGAGTCAAATAAGGAGAAAAGGTAAGATGAATATAGATCACGTTAAATCGTAAGATCCTCACTGTAAAGACGTCGGAGAGATGAGTCATGTTAAATCTTATAGGCTTGTATAGCCTGTTTGTGTATTTCCAGGTAATTCCAGGTTAATGGGCTTAGGCAACACGGTGTTGGATATGCTTTGACTCCCAGACGAAACAAAACACCTCTCAAAGAAAAAAAAAACCTGCTCACTTCACCTCTCCTCCCCCTCATCATCTGTTCTCTCTCTCTCTCCATCCTCCTCTGTCCTGCCCCCTCTCCCCTTTACCCTTTCAAACCAGCACCTTCCTATTCATGCTCTCTCACCCCTCCCTCATCTGTCTCCTTCTCCTCCCCTGCCATCATTGCTCGTGACATCCAAATGACCCTTCCCGCATCTTCCTCCTCCCTATTCCGCCCCTCCTTCCGTCTGTGCGTCCCTCCGCCTCCGTCCCCCCACCCCACCCACCTTGTTGAGCGTGATGACAGCCTCTTGGTTCACTCCGGTGATGTTGAACGTGTCCCCGGTCTCCCCCTCCAGGATGGTATATTCCAGCTTGGCGTTCTCGCCGAGGTCAGCGTCAGTGGCTGAAATACGCCCTATCTCGGCGCCCGGGATGGCCAGCTCGGAAACAGAGAAGGACCACATGCCTGGGAGAGACAGATGACATGACGGCGCACATTAGGGAAACAGTCTCCATCTTTCATTAGCGCCGATACACTTCATTTGTTAGTTAAACATTTCATTTTGTCTTTTGAACTGTTTTCAAATTGCTTTTCCCCACCTGTGCCGAGCCAATATTTACAATATTTCATTCAGATAAGGCGCCATTTAATTTAACAGAACTGCGAGGATGAAGGGGACAGATTAAAGAAGAGAAAGGCAGAGTGTGTGTGTTTGAGCGCTCAGCACTGAGATATTATTAAAATCCAGGTAAAATACAGCCAGAAAAACCTGTCATTTTAAAAAAAGTAGCTAAATTAAAAAGAGGCATGGATTAAAAAACAGAAGGAGTAGAGGAGATAGAGAAAAAAGCAAAGATTACTGAGGGAGAAGCGGCTGCGTCTCCCTCAGAACATTCGAACCGGATGATGTGAGCCAACTACTCATCACAAACCTCAACTTTTTAGTCCCTGAGTCGTGCGTTCCTTCCTCCTGCTAACAAGTATTAATCAAGATAACAGGCTGTTTCATGTGTGCTGCCATCATGTTTAAACATGCTGCTTTTCCTTTTAGTGCTGCTGCCATTAAAGAGGCACATTATGAGTCCCTTCTTTTCCTGGCTGTGCAGTTTGTATTACACACAAACACACACACACACACACACACACACACAGAGCTCTTTTCTCTTATTATTCACCTGATGCACCTTCTGATGAAAATATGGAGAACCAGACACAACATCAGTGGACTCACATAACTGCATAAAAAGCAGACATATAAATTCAAATATCCAACTACCACTTTATTTCAGCCACACACACACACACACACACACACACACACAGTCCACCAGCAGCACTGACAAGACTAAGTATGGTGGGAAAGATAGAAATTGAGCGAGAAGGGGGAAAAAAAGCAAGATATCACTGTTTGGCTCACACACAGAACAGACAGGCTCATTCAAACAGAGCTGTTATCTGCTCGGCTAAAGCTAAGGGAATCAGATAGACCTGTAAACGTGAGGGAGAGAACGACATCGCACAAACACATTTGGGTTGACAGAATAAAAGATAGCCAGCACTTCAACCAGACAGTATCTGGGCCAACACACAGTCAGATGAATTCCTGTAAAGCTGACAACATCAGAGCGAGACAAAAAAAAAGTGAGGTTATTTCACTTTGTGGATCAGCATTACAGTTCAGACATCAAAGTGGCATCTGCAACCAAAGTTATCACTCAGCGTGTTTGATTGTTGTCTCTTTAAGTCTGTTGATGTCAAATCTCCGGCGTAGGCTTCCCTGCTGATAATTACTAATGTTGCCGTTTTTAAAAACACAAAGGGGTTTCTCTCTCTCCAACAGCTAAATCAGGTTGCTTGTCACTGCATTCAAAAAACGACCCATAGGACCGTGTGATCTGACAATCCTCTTGGAAGGACACCATTTTTGTCAGTGCCTTCAAAACACAAATGACTGCTTTAGAAATGATTCTTTTTAATCTGGTTTTCTAAACCGGAAAACCTGTGGCGAGGTTTTGGTTACGTTTTAAGCAATTAAAACAAGGACATTAGCTCTGATTTTAGAAATGGACTCTTATCGACCACTCGAAGCGCTTTACATTACAAGCCACATTCACACAAGCGTTCACATTCATACAGCACTTTTCTACCACATTCACACAGCAGTGCTACATCAGGGGCAATTTTGGGTTCAAGAGTCAAACCGCCGACCTCCCGATTAGTGGCCGTGCCTGAGCCACAGTCGCCCCTGATGTCACGAGTTCAAGCCCCCTGATCCTAAGCCAGGCGCCATGAAAATGAAGAAACACTCGAGCTTTCTCTACAGGTTTAAAAGTACTGGAATCAGCAAAACAAATCCCCCATGTGTAAGTTGAAATCGAGAATGTAAAGCCAGAATGTCAACAGCAGGCGTGACGTGGGTTTTCTCAGTGGTACAGTGGCTGCAGCCCTGATTAAACTTCCGTACAAGGTCAGGGGAGGATTGTTGTCCTGGTTAACAGAAACCAGTGTTGACTGTAGGAGAACGGGTGCAAACAGGATTCTCCTGATCAAAGTCAGATGCTTTGTGCACACATCCATTCACCCCGACTCCTTCTCCAAAGCTGCATTCATGCTTGATGCAACGGGTTAACACAGTAAATGTATGGTGTGGGTTTTGATTTATATCCCCGTGTCAGATTTCATCCGTTCATATCACAACAACTGCAGCGCTGGACGGATTTATTTCATGTGATCAGATTGTATCATCCCCAGAGCAGATATGTTTACATTCTTTCATTAACTATAGAGTGACGGCTGGCTACACACGACCTTATAGAACTGGAGGTAGAGCTATTTTCATTCGCTGTGATAGAGAGCGGTGATGGTGGTGAGCAGAGATGTTTTTGTTACGTGTGTGTTACTGAAAAGGATTAAGACCACAAAAGCAGTCCTGTCCAACCACAGCTCTTGAAGGCCTCGTCTCTGTAGTGTTAATACAGACCAGGACTTGATAATAATACATTTTATTTATAGGCGCCTTTTTAAGGCACTCAAGGACACCTTACAACACACAGTAAAAGAAATAAAATAGCAAGACCAATGCATAAAATACTAAATAAATTGGAATAAATATAATTGGTAAAAATAGATATGATTGCATTGGATGCTAGTGATGGAGTCAAACAGAATAGTTTGAAGAGGTGGGATCTGAAGGGAGGAAGAGAGTCAATTTCACGGATGTCTTGGTGAAGTGAGTTCCAGAGTCGAGGGGGCATCAAGGAAGAGACCCAAACTCTCAACCTGGGGTGAAGGAGGAACGGTGACACTGTCAGTAACCAGAGAGAAACTGTGGGTGGTGCTGTGGTGTGGGTGCTACGAGCAAAATGCACAAACTGTTGTTAACCTGCCTTCCTCCCTCTCCAGCCCACAGTCTCCTGACTGTGCTGTTTACTGAGAAAACCATGGCGCTGTCCGTGGTGCTGAAGTCACAGACTGATTCATAAAAACTCCCCATTTGATATTTAATTGTTTCTAAAATATCAAAACATCTCGGGCCATTTTAAGAGACATATTGTAACAATGTTCAGAGCGACCTCGGTTTCCTGAAGTAGTGAAGTAGCCGTTGATTGAGTCAAATGTTGCTTAGCGATCTTTGAACTCCACTACTATGGCAGCGCGTTCGAATGTGTACAGGCGTAGCTGTCACTTCAACCGTCGCTGTTTAAAGTCCCTAATATCAATAGGTGAGACAACCGCTTGTTAGAATATTACATGTTAAAAAGAGTTTTTGTATTATGATGTATTCTGTCACAAACATCTAGAAATAAATCATGTTTTATAACGACTGTTTTTTCTGCCTTCTATCTTTGTTTAATTAGCTTCTTGCCTGGAGGTCACTCCCAGTTACTGATGCTGTCTGTGCAGAACATGGACTGTGTACTGAAGGCATTGCACTCACAATAAAGACATCCATCTGGGAGATGAGCTATTTGGTGGTGGTTTCAAACTGAACATGATCAGAGGAGGGAAATTTAACCTTCCATCACATATTGGAAAAAAAAAAAAAAAAAAATCTCATAAGATGAGAAGAAGTAGCAGGTGAAAACACTGTAACTCCAACCTTTTTTCTCAGCTGACAAACAGACAGTCAACTTGTTACTGCTGTAGTAATATTATCATGGACAACTCTAAAAAACAGAACAGCCAAGATGGATTTGAAGAGATTAGAACAAATTCTTTCTTGATCAAGATGAAACCACAGTGAATCAAACAGTTGTAATTTTTTTAATAAGCTGCCTTTTATAATCAGATTGTTTCCGAGTTATGATCTGCATGTTTACCTGAGCGGCGTCTATTAATTGCTGTTTTATTGACTGAGAGGAAATTCTTTTTATCATTTGTTTGTTAGCGTTTTCCGTCTGCGGCTGCCGGTATAATGGCTGAGATTTTTTGCCAACTGATCCTCGGCGGAGATTACATAACAGCACAAGTGACACAAATTCATCACTGAAATTCAAATGAGATTTGTTTTTTCATGGTTAAATAAGTGGTTAGCTGAGAGCTAGCGCTGCAGCATTTTCTTCAGCAGTAACTGTGACAGTAGCGTTAAGCTCACTGCCGGCCTTATGGCTCTAAAGGGCTGTGAATTGGCCCCATCACCATATGCTGCTCTCCAGGCTGCTCTTTACCCACTCCTTTTCTTTTTTTTACTTGACTTCATTTACCTCCTGGTGAACAACTGTTTCATCCTTCTCCCCCGTCGCTCCGCCTTCTGCAATTTACTCAGGTGCTCCACTAGACGAGCAGCGTGTCCCTCTATCTGGAAAGTGTAATGTACAGGATGTAATGGCTGGTTTCAACTTCTATACTAATGGATTGAAAAGGAGAAAAACACAGGATCAAGTGATTTAAGGTCACTTGAAGGTACTACAGTCCACGAGCACCGCCTGCAAAAAGGACTTCATAGTTTCACATACAATGAACTCCCACAGTGCTGTTACTCATATGGAGGAACGTGTTTCTCTTTATTCATTACTCTCCACAAACCAGAACTGTGAATTTAGCTACTTTCTTTCACTTCATAATTATGTTTTCCCTTCCGATCACAAACACTGTCAATGTCCTGCCCTCTTGGCTGCCCTCTTTTGACATCGCCAACACCCGCTACCTGTCCAGAGCCTGAGGAGCGTTCGCATCCCGGCCGCCACCTGTTTGACCTGTTGCACTCTGGCAGGTGCTACAGGTCATTTTAAAACTCAGACCATTAGACTACTGAACAGTTTAAAGCCATTTGCACTTTTATTCAGCACAATCATGCAAAATGCAAACACAGTGCTTGTGCAACTTTCTTCATTCCCCTGCAATTTTCCACTCCAAAGAATTATATCCACACTTGTGCAATAATCACAGGCTGATAATGTGTGTGAAGCTCTCTTTTAATTGTTTTTAACTGAAGCACCAACCAGGAGTAGCACCAGCTCCTAATTTCATTGTATTTTGCACAGTACAATGACAATAAAGGCTTTCTATTCCCTCCATTCTAAAAAAAACTGGATAAGTTCCTGCGAGTGACAACAAACAGCAAATGCTATTCCTCAGCCTCCATCAATATAATAAAAACAAAATCATTTCAAGCCTGTAAAAGACAAATCTTCATGCACCTCTGTCTCAGAGAAATTACGTTCACCTACTAAATGCAAGGGCAAACAGGGTTTGAGAGAAACGTAGTGATGCTGATGTTTTATCAGCATCGTCCCAAAACGCTGATAAAACGTATCTGCAAAATGTTCACTGACACCGCCTTTCATTGTTTTCCTATAAAGTCCATTTTGAACTAAAGCATGAGAAGTTATTTATGGTTCTGTTTAGGCTTCCATTTCACTTTGTTAAGGCTGGAGAAAGATCAGTACGGTGGCCCAGAGAGCTCAACGCAATGCAGCTTAAGAAAACACATGCAAGTAGACAAAACACAGACAAATTCAGAAAACAGCTTCATCAATTTGACAACACATGCGCTGCAAACTCTCTCCACACAACCCGAGTGTTTCCAGGGGACACTAATAACTGATATTTAACTCCCTGCTTCCACTGAAGGAGAAATCTTTGTGCAACCACATGAAATGATACTCTGGACCATAGTGTCCTTCCGCCTTTGTGGTAACAGTTTGGTGAAGGCCATTTCCTGCTTTAACATGACACTGCCCTCGACGTGTGAAGAAATGGATTTCCCAGCTTGGTGCAGAAGAACTTTACTGGCCTGTGCAGAGCTGTGACCTCAACCCCATCCAACACCTTTGGGATGAATTAGAGCCCTGACTGTGAGCCAGGCTTTATCAAAAGCCATCAGTGCCTGACATCACTAATGCTCTTGTGCCTGAATGGGGGCAAATCCCTGCAGATCATGTGGAAAGTTCTCTTGTTATAGCAGCATAATAATGTCCGTGGTTTAAGAAAGAACATTTTCAACAACCACTAAAGTCTGCGTGTCTTTGTTGTTTTACCTGCTCTAAGAATTCCCCACTGGGTTCACCTGACATGATCAAACACAGGAAAGTGTTGAGTGTGACATAACAATCCTTAAAGTAAATATATTCTGCTGCTGACAGAGTGTGCCAGCACCCACATGGCCCTGCAGGGGTCTGCCCACTGAAAGGGACAGCGTGTGCTGTCAATGCTAAATGCCAGTTTATGCGGTGTGACTACCATGCCTACCATCTGGGACCGACATAGCACCAGAAGGCTGAGACGGAGACGACTCGAACATAAACAGGCCCCGTTGCTAATGAGACAGCAAATTAGGAAAGTTATTTACAAGTCAGAGACTGCGGTCTGTATTGATCTGAGCTATTGTACGGTGAAGCAGGACAACACAAACCTACGCCACCACACAAGGGCTCTTTCCCTCACACACACACACACACACACAGGGAGTGCTCACGAGGAGAGTGACAACGGGGGTGTGAGGCTGGCGGAGTAGGCTAGACCTAGTCATTATCAGCTTTCTGCTCACTCAGGAGAGCAGCTGGCAACACAAGTCATACATCATTTCCACATGTGATGGACGGGGGGGGGTAAAAAAGAGGGGGGATCATGCAAAGCAGGATGGGAAAGAGGATAGTAAAAGGGTGAGTGGCAGGGAGGAGAATCCCAGCACACAGAGCTCAAAAAGCAGCTCAGGTCTCTGATAAAAATCACACGTAGGACGAAAATAGAAAGCAGTTTGGATCTGTCCTTCGCCTTTGTTCGCAGAGGTACAGCCATTAGAGCGGGCTGTGAGGAAACAGCATGGGTGCATTGGTTCAATGCTTCTCGTCTGACTAATATAGGTGCTCCCCGCTGAGCTGGCCATAATTGTGCAGGGAGAGGAGATCGAAAGCCCTCCTGCGCTGTATTTGGACACTACTTCACAGAGAAGAAGACACTCTCTTCACGTCTCTTTTTCACCTGGCCCACCTCAGCCTGTGTTGACTCCCCTGACTGTTGTCAAACCCAGTTCAATACGGGATGTAACAATTGGACGGGGACTGGGGCGATGGGATGAACGCCGGCTGGGGGATTAGTTGGAAATGGAGTGAAAAGGCAGGTGGTGAGTGTTAATTAGGGAGGGTGTCGTTTAATACAGGTTTGAAAGTGGAGAAAAAAGCACTTAACTTGGGTGGGTGGGT
>NW_019525230.1:161901-166901 GCF_002814215.2 Seriola lalandi dorsalis
GTGGGTGGGGGGGCTGTGAATGATCTAACAGACGAGGGGGCGCCTGTAAAAGGACAGTTTAAATGTGAAGCGCAAGATGCAACACAAGAGGGACACAGAAGGTGGGAAGAGAGAAATGCGAAGGGTGAAAAAAACCAGCAGGGAACCACTTTTTGAAGACGAAGTGTGGACTGTGCTGTAAAAGCACCGGGGAAGGAAAGGAAATAAAAAATAAATAAGAGCATGTGACGCCGCCACATCTTATCTGAAGCAGAGGCGGCGTTGTTCTTGTGATGCCGATGGTGGTGGTGGAAGGCATCGAGTTAGGGGAGTCATTAAAAAAATGTCTAGCTGGCTAAAGCGCACGCACTGGTTTTGAAAATAGCCTGAATAAAATCTGCATCCGTTTAAGGGGGAGTCCATCACACAGGCACTCGAACTCAAGAGGGCTTAACGGAAAAGGCCAGAGAGAGGGAAGGGAGGATCAAGGCGGAGAGAGGGTGATTTAGGCAACTTGACGAGTGTTAGAGACAGAGAGAGGGAGCGCGAGCCGAGGCGGGAGGACGGAGAGATGAAAAGTTGTCAGAGATGTTGTGGCTTCCTCCTGAGCCACTACAGGGTTAAACGAGACTGCATGCAGCGAGAGTGGAAGTGGAAGTGACGCTCTCTATCTCGCTGCTAATGAGGTTAATAATGAAACGGTGTAGGTTTGTTCCTTCACAGGCTCCAGGGTAAGAAGTATACAACGCTGCATTCTGCTGTTTAACTTGCCTTGCACAGAGCGGCAGGCCATTAGCCATTACTGAGCTCTGCTTTAATGCCATATGGAGTAGGAGGAAGAGGCAGGGTGTGCCTGAGTGAGTGTGTGTGTGTGTGTGTGTGTGTGTGTGTGTGTGTGTGTCCATTAGTCCATTAGTACGTGAATTCCTGCACTTGCATGCTGGCGTGGGCACACCCAGGTGCCCAAGAACAAACAGTGCTAAACAATGTCGACTCCACCGCCCGTGTCAATCCTGAATCAACACGGCTTCCTCTCAGGATCAAGTCAAGCAGATATGTACGTGTAACTTATATAATGAAACTTCCTGCAGCAGTTCCACTCAAATCCTTTTTTTTTTTGAGGTCACACACTGTATATTCGTTTAAAATGAGATCCAGCTGCAAGGTTAAGAAGAGAATGCAGGCGCCATCTCCAGCCGGGATATCAAGTGGCTAAAAAGCTTTACTTTGACTGACTCTGGAGCGCACTGACTAAATGCTAAAATGACAAAGTGGCAGGCTGGCTGGCTGGTTGGCTGGCTGGTTGGCTGGTTGGCTGGTTGAATGACTGACTGGTGTGACTAAGAGAAGGGAAAGGAGAGTTTGCCGCTGGATCAAACCAGTTAAGACTCGCCGCTGACATTCGCTTCCACCTGCGAGATATTGTGAGGGAGGAGAGAAACTGAGAAATGTGCGGCCAGAGCTGAAGGGAAGAAGGAAAACGGGAGAAATACGACTCGGGGCTGAGAGGAAATGAAGGAGGGCTGTGAGTGAGAAGGAGAAAAAGAAAGAGAGAAGAGAGAGAGAGAGAAGAGAGAGAGAGAGATGTGACTGAGAGCAATGTCTCCAGCAGTGATTTTACTGTCTATTGAAGCAGAAAGCACCCAACTTTAGATGAAATATTAATACAGAGCAAGAGAAACAGAGGGATAGAGAAAATAAAAGGATAAAAAGCATGCTGGTATTAGCCACCTCCATTTTAATTAGTTTCTCCTTTCATTTCATTTCCTCCATCACTTATTTGGGCTCTGAAGATGTAAAACTTAATTAGGGAATAACAATTATTGGAAATTATTGCCTGTTACCTAATTGTTTAGGTTATCGCCGTAATCGTTATTACTCTTTTTTGCAACTGCAACCGAGCATTAGAGTCAGATGTGATTAGTGAAAACCGTTTCAGGAATCAAACACTCAACCCCCCCCACCCCCCACCCCCCCCAAAAAAATACTGTGCTGGTGCAGAGCAGGAAAATCCAGAGGTTGGCTTTAATTAACACAAGGTGTCGTTCCCCAGCCTGGAGGCGAGGGGCTGCAGACTGGACATGGATTTACTGAGATGAGAAATGTTTCCTCTCAAGACAAAAAAAAAGCATCAATTTGTGACAACAGTGTGAGTGAGTTCTTACGCAGAGGGAGACGCTGCAGGAGAAGAACCAGGAAACAATTCAACCAGACCTAAATTGGATATTTTTGCAAGCTTGTTTGTGCACAGTGATTTACAGTGATTGCATACATTAAATGATGCCAGTGGGTTTGGGAAACACAATCAGGGCCCATATTTATAAAGCACTTTAGGATTACTCTTATTTATGAGCTTCACTTTCAGGAAGGAGAGGGGGACCGCTCCCTCAGACCGAGTGTGATGTCACTGTTTCCCGCAACGGCCGAGTCCTGGCAGCTTCTGACACGTTAGCACAGGCCCAGTTCAGATCTGGGACTAATCCGTCTCAGGTGATCCAATCACAAGCTAACAGCTTTAAGTTCAGGTGTGAGCGCACCCAGGACGCAACTGGGCCACATGAAGGACCGCCTACTCTACTGACGTCCTCTGCCACAGTCTGATGAGTCCCAACACAGTTTCATGATGAACCCAAAATATTTTACTATTAATAAACAATAATTCATTATGACACACACACACACACACTCACACACACACACACACACACAAGACCATCTGCTGGATTGGCTAAAAACAACAACACATACCTGTTTATTTGCATATAGAGCAGGGACATGACACATGGGGTGAACTGACCACATGTGATCAGATCACTGAAGACGCATGTTAATGCCAGGTCTGAACAGGGCCATGGTCACAGAGTTAGAGCTCTCCTTTAGATCAGCAGAGACGCAAGTTGTTTTTATTTAACGTGACAAATTCAATAAAAAACTTTCAATCCTCATCCAAAAAGTAAGAATGAAAAAGAAACACTCAGAGAAGTTTAGTCCGGTTAAGATTTACTGTATGTCTTACTCTGCGACGCTTGATAAATATGGGCCCAGATCCATGATGTATCAGAGAAGAAGAGAAGAGAAGAGAAGATCTGTGAAGTACAGAGAATCAGAACTATGACTCTAAAAGGATGATTGAGATAACACTAATCTGATCTTAATAAATTAGTAACTGCAATCCGCTGCAGTTACAGTGAAGGGTCTTAAGATAAGTTGGATAGAACTGGAAGATAACTGGTTATTGCTCTACCCAGGGGAGGAAAGTCCAACTGGTGTTTTATTGCAATTATAATCATTTTAAACATCTTGAAATAACAGCTGATAATGGCGGCAGATGTTGATAACACTATGAATATAAATCTGCAGACTGTAAGCGAAATAAATATGTCATTTGCATTAATAAAGATAAATATATCTTCAGCAGTTTATGTGTAACAGATTACTTCTGGAAACCGGCCTTCCCCTCTCTCGGCGTTTAGTGTGTTTTATGCAAAGCGGTGTTGCTTTGAAATCCTGCACTGTAGCAAAAAAAAAAAACGAGCCTGGTGAGAGTTGAACCCATAATTGCAAGTGCAGCAGTTACAACATGCTACACCACACGGGAGCCTCCACACAGTCCTGGAAAAACAATGACAGTGCAGGTGCACGGCTTCGACAGTGTTGGGTGGAGAGAAAAACACCGCTTACAGGAAAAACATAGAGACAGACATATTTATTTGAAACCAGGAGTGTGGATGGTTCCCATTCCCTCCGCTTCAAGTCGGTACAACAATAAATAGTTTGGAGCCGTGAGAACAGTGTGTTTACTCCTACGAGCTTCATGAGGTTAAGCTCAGGAAACGCCTTCTGTCTGTTTTTTCTGCCGTCTCCCTTCTTTCCTCTTCAAGTTCTCACTCCAGATCTTGAAAGTTTTATTCATACACCCCAAACAACAAGCCCCTCCTGCTTATTAGTGTCCCATTAAAACAGCTGGAAGCCGCAGCCTCCTGCGAGGGAGTGTGCGGCTTCCAGCAGGGCCCGTCTCTGTCTCCGCCGAAAATTGTACTTCATACCTGTTCGCCTCGTAGAATGATCATCTGTTTACCCAATATACAGAGGCGTTTCTTTTTTTTAATGATGTATCAGAATTCTGTAAAGTTTGGTAGGAGCGCTCGGTTCGGCCTTGCCAGCTTTATGTATAAGGTATGAGAGTGCAGGGCTGAGGCAATTCATTTTGCAACCCCGCGGCAGCGTAGTTTACCCACCGCTGCTTTTCTGACAGAGACCGTACTGTGTATGGAGCTGCTTAGAATATCTGGAGGGAGATGAAGCGCTGGCTCGCTTCCAGCTGTGTTTTTGAGGCGCCCGGGGAGAGGAGGGTCAAGAGTGTGGAGAAGGCAGGAGGGGATGGCAAAGACCTCGGGGAGCATGCTCACGTGGCTGCTCCGGGATCTTCAGAGGGTTAGGTGGGGATTGTACATGTTCAGCCAAGTGCACATCAGTGTAGCTCCTCACTGCTACAGTATAAAGGATTTTAAAAGACTCTCAGAAAGCGTTTGTCTAACTTCTTTCCAAGGATCCCGTTTTGATGGGCTCCAGTTTGAAGCAGGATTTGCACGAGCGTATACCAACACGAGAGGCAGGCTTAAAAAAAACACACACACACACACACACACCCAAGCACACATTGATGCGAGACAGCTAGCGATGGCCCACCACACCTCGGTGAGGATGTGCCGCTCACAGTCCAGCGACTCCATTCATCAAGCTCGACAGAGAGAAAGAGAGCGAGAGAAAGGAGACGAGGAGAGGAGAAGTAAACAGAGGCTGAGAGGTGAAAGGTAACGTTGCAAGACAACAGCAGAGGGATTGAGTGCTTGGGCACGACAGCAGGTACAGGTAGGTAAGCACAAAGCAGACAGGAAGCAGAGGAAGGAGAGATAAAGGGAACGCGAAGGAGAGAAAGGTTTAGACACCGCCAGGAAGGTTCCCATTAACATGGAAATCACCTCCTCTTCCCCGGCTCTCATGGCTCAGTGATGGCTTGG
>NW_019525230.1:168399-185694 GCF_002814215.2 Seriola lalandi dorsalis
CACCACCTCCATCCCTCCATCCTGTTGTCTCCCTCCTCCCTCCTTCACGCTTTGGTGAACTTGCCCCCAGGACTCGCTTTCATGCATTCTAAAGAGTGCCGGCTTCACGTCTTTATCGTGCCAGTCCAAACAATGGGAGACGTCGGCGCGTGGGTGGCGATCATTGGACAGGACGACAGGACGTGGGCGACCGCGTTGGACCGGATTGGCCTGCGCGGCGCGTCCCTTAACTCTGACGAGCCCATTACTAGTCCACAAACGCACATTAGTCATGCCATTTAACTAAATTCATTATCGATGCCCTATTGAAGAGGACACAAGCTATTTTCGATATGCATTGGATGTTACTGAATTCGATGCGTCTGCTAAAGAGGGTATACGAGAAAATGATGAAGGCTGACGCCAGCACTGGTGGCTGTTCGGTCTATACGGGCAATTTTCTGTGTTGTGTAAGCGTACCATCGTTATATGGAAAGAACTACGACAACACAAAGAAGGCGGCTTCCTGTACAGTCCGTCCCTCATGTTCTATTAACATTACTTTACGCATTAAAATTGCATAACAAATTATTCATTATTAAAGACGGTATTTGAAGAAACTTTCGATGGGCAATATTAACCCCCAGGAATGGAAATGGCTGCCTGGCAGCGAACACAAATGTTCATTAACAATAGATCCAGTCGTTTACAGTGGGGCTGTGAGAGTGGAGGGTTTGACAAGTGGGATTTCTCGGCGCAGACACATTCTGCCACACTGACTAAAAATGATTGTCCGCTGAGGGTGTTTTTAAAACAGGAACAGATGGAAGAGAGTGCGATAAGGGACACGAGGGTACCGGGTGTGTGAAGAGCACACACTGAGAGAGTGGGAGTCAGGAGTGTGTGTATGTGTGTGTTTGTTTGTTTGCTTGTGTGTGTGTGTGTGTCTGTGGGTCTGACAGGAGATTACGAAGTCCGTCACCTCCCTGTCTCCTCACCTCTGACTGATCATACATGTGCACGAGTGTGTGCGTGTGTGCGTGTGTGTGTGTGTGTCCTAAATGCGTGCGCATGTATCAGAGGGGAAGATAAAAGCAGATTACGAGAGATGAAGAAGAAGCTGTAGCCACAGAGAAAGAAAACACATACAAGGTTACACCATTATGCCAATCTGTGAGTACTCCTTTAGCTCACCCACTCATGCTTCTTTGTTGTGTGCACTCTTCTTTGCCTCACTAAAGGACATAATACCTTGATTATCCCTCCTGACTCCCTCCATCTCATTCACTCCCCCGCTCCCTTTTCTTGTACATTCGTCCCCTCGTCCCCTCCATCTCTCCATGAGCCTCCTCTCGCCCATTCCCTCTGTGCTTACTCCCCTTTGTCTTCCTCCTCTGACAACTTTATCACACTTTTCTTTTAGCGACTCTTTCTTTCTCCTTTTTCTCTTTCAGGGAATAAAAAAGCGCACACAAGCCCAAAACAGACACACACACACACACACACACACACACACACACACACACACACACACACAGAGGAAGATGTACATTCCCCTGCACACACCTCCTCTTTCTCTCATTCTCTCTCCTCCCATTCACACTCTCTCTGTAACAGTCTTGCTCTCTAGGGAAATGAATTAGTAATATTTATGATGAAGCCCTCTCCTGAACTACTCCCTCTCTCTGTCTCATCTCTCCGTCGCATAAAATGACACTGATCTTATCGGCGTTACCTATGTAGTCATCTGTCAGCCCATCTATCTTTCCATCCATCACAGCGCTGGGAGAGTGATGGCTCCCTCAACGTTTTTATGTGGCACCATTGGCGAGCCAAGGTTGTTTGGAAACCACATAAAAACGGGGAGCAGCACCTGCGTCTCCGTCTGCGGACTTGTCACCGAGCAGAGTTGTAGCTATTCGAACGGCTCTCACAGGCAGAGCAGAGGGAACCGGAAAAAGTTTTCAAAGAGCAGGAGTGATGGTTCTCTGGATGCTGTTAAAACTGTCGCAAGGTAATGAATTAATTTTTGCCCCTTCGACAGCCGACAGATTCATCTATAGGCGCCATGAAGGAGCTGCAGTCGCTGTGTGAAGAATGCAGCTGTGAATAATCTCTGAAAAGTTTTGGAATTCAGAGGATTCAGATTGAAGCAGATATCACCTTGTACATGAAGTGAAATATTTAGAGGGGCAGTGTGTTTTTATTATTTATTCTCTTTATGCTTTTAGAACACTGAGTGTGAAAACACAGGATTCCTCCTCGGCACTGCTGATCATATCTCTGACCGTTGAGCAGATCAGATTGAGCCGCTGCTGGTGAAATGAATGTCACGTTATGGCGTGAGATAAATGCAGCAGGTGGATCAATGAGGAGCTCAACAGAATCTCTGAACAATACATCACGTTTCTAACCTGCTTCGTCTGCTGAGGGCGAGTCACGACGATTAATTAAAGCGCAGGGGAAAAAATTACTTAATTGAGGTTTGTTGAATGTTTTGCAAATTCCAACCTTTTACCAGAGCTTTCAACCCGATCACATGTTCTCTTACAGAAAATGCAATATATGACACATATGTCTCTATATCAACAGTGATGTTGCCATATATGTCACCTACAAGGGGATATATTAATATCACATATAAACATCCTCTGGATATATTAAGATATAAGTCTATAACATATATGCAATAATCTATCTATGATGATGGTATAGCATGTTGTGAGCATGTTTATTCACAATATATACGTGATTTATATGTGCATGTTTATTAAAACAACATACATATAAAATTCTATTTGCTTATAGATGTTTTTCTTATTTTTTCTCATTAATTTTAAAACATTTCTATCTATTGTATATAATATCAACATATATTGACTTTGGGAGAGATATTTATTTATGTAACATAAGTCTATAATATAAGCATAAATTCATAAACATACATACTTGTATGGACTAGATATATATGTATATATATGGATTTGTTCCCATTTCTAATAGATTTCATGTATAATTTTAACATTTATGTTTTTATCCTGTGTCATCGCGATGGATCTGTCCAAATGCAAGCTCAGCTTTCTGTCTCCATGAGCAAAATCCATCCACTGATGAAGACCGTGTGATGTGGTTGAAAGCTCTGAAAAAAGCTAGTGAATGAGTCAAGGATTAGCATCGTCTTCTGAAACTATATTCCGATGGGCAAGAATGAACTTTCATGCTAAACAATGTGAACGAAAAGACCTCAAGAAGAAGAAGAACAAGAAAATGAAGAAAGTACTTGAACCTTAAATTTTGTAAGTCGTTTCAGGGATATCTTCCACAGTGTTCAAAGACTGAGTGGACTGTTGATTAGCTAACCACTCACATAAAGTTACCTGGGGAAAGCGAAGGAGAAGAAACAGGGATCAGTCTTTTATTTGGATAAACGTTGGGCGTGTAGCATTTGTTTTCTTTGTTCTGTTGTTGTACAATTTATTCCACATTTTACACCAACAGTATATTTATATTAGCTGAAAGTAACATAAATCACATATAATGTAAATGATGTTTGTATAGTTATAGGCATTAGCCCATAACGTGTTGTATTGTGTTTATAATATAGCACAATGTTTTTTCATATACTGCAATATTGGAAACCTTCTCAGGCAACAAGAGGAACTGGGTCATGTTTATTTTTATGTTTTCAGATGTCAAAGGAATGTGTTTGCACCTTCTTTTTTTTTTCTTACTTTTGTTCTATCTTATATATATATATATATATATATATATATATATATATCATTTCCTCAGGTGTCAGTGTAGAAATTGCTGAAACTACAAGGCAATATTTATATTAGAAAAATAGATTATATATATATATATATTGGGTACAGGCGGATGCCATGTTTGCTGTTTTTGTTAATATGATATTTCATGGAGGAGATCTGTGATACAAACCCTGATAAAAAAGACTTCAGACACCTGAAGATGAGACTGTATGTATTTCATCATGTGAGACTGTTTCAGTTTTTAATAATGTCAATATTTTCCAGGCATTAGTGGTATCGGAAAGTAATCCAGAAAAGTTATCTTTATCCTACACAGACTGGGTGTCCTCCTAAATAACCCACTTTTCAGAGTGAGTTAGAATAAAGAAAACGTTGTTCTTTGTGTTAAACAAAGTGGTCATCTTATATTTAGGTACATTTCCATCCTCCCCTATTTCAATTTATCCCAGGGAGAATTCAGCTGTGGAGTACACACAGCCATAAATTATTCAGCTACAGTAAACATGGAAAAACATGTCTGAATAAATGACTACATGGAAACAAGGGTATGGATTTTCAAATCAGCCCCAACAGCAGCACAGTGGCCCTACTACAAAGCTACATGACGCTGTGGAGGCCCCATCATCTTAATTTCCCCATGGATTACCACGGGACTAGAAAGTCATCTACTGTGCCTATCCTGAAGCTTCGTAACAGGAAGCTGATAATTTGAGATGTGATTTGATACCTAACACCCTTGTTTACTCTCAGACAATTAGCCAACCATGTATTCCACACTGCACTACCATAATTAAGAGCTTAATCAGGCAAGTTGATGTGGAATGAGAGGGTAATAGAAAGTCCCCTTTAGCACAATTTTTCACATTCGTCTGTCTTGTTAACTACACATTTTAGTGGAGCTGTTGGAAAGAGAAGTTATTTCCTCACAGTCTGACATGTTCTCATGAAAAAAACAGGCCTGCTGAAAAATATGCAGTCCAGCGAGTATTACTGCAGATGCAGGAAGAAAATATCAAGAGTCCAATGATATTTCTGGAATAAAGACTTCAAAATAATCTTTGAATAATATCCAGCAAGATACTAAAAATGAAGACTTTGTCTGCAGCGTGTCTAAATATTTGTCAGCTTAAAATGTTCAAAAAAGCGCCGGTACCTTTAAAAAAAAAAAAAAAAAGTTCATTTGATATGGATGAAAACAAAATTAAAGCTGTTCTTGCAACCGAGGAATGCAGAGCTAAAACATCAAAAAACATGTTGCTGTCCAAATACATTTGGAGCACGGTGTATGCCATTTGATAATGAGACCCAGAGGAAAGTGTGGCGAGAGCGTTATGTTTGCCAACGAAGCCTCTGAAAATATCCCACACTTTCCGCTTATCATTTAACCAAAAAACACAGACTATTCTGTACGGTAGCCTACTTTCCTTCTCCTATACTGCCTCCTCCGGGCATAAGAAATCCCCTGACAGCGTTCAGAACTGTACACACAACAAACCCACTTAGTTTCTAGAATCATGTTTTTTTTGGATAGGGAGAAATTCTAGGGCACTGTGAAAAGACAATCCCACAAAGCAGGAGCGCTTTTTCGAATCTTGTTTTAAATGTACAGCTGATACCTGGTTTCGTACGCTTCAATGTAATCCTCTCCCCTCTGGTAAATGCCACGGGGAATAAGCAGTGTTGACCTTGGGAGACGCGGGGGCCGGATTTGAGGGTGTCTTTTTTTTTTTTTAAAAGCCCTGGTGTGTAATTGAGTAGAGCGGCGGGGTGGCTGGCTTTGATGGTGTAAACACAAGGGAGTGCGAGTGTGTGAGGGAACGCACGGACAAAAAAGAAAAAGCGGAGGATCAGGGATACACGGGGAATATGTGGGTTGTTCACACACACATAAACACACACACACAGGCTGCCGGAGTAGGCTAACATCAATCAGTCATCATCATCAGGATCAGTGGAGGCAACAGCCAGGAGGGGTTTTTGGTAGATTGTGGGGTTTCAGGGCAGCTGCCGGCGCCGTGAGGCTCCTCATCACCCACACTGATCACAATGAGCCCTGTTTCCCTCCAAGAACCCCTCTAGTCCTCCACACAGCCCGGTCCAAAAACAGCAGCTTTGATGGGGGTTCAACTCGACCAACAAACCTCCCACCCCAGGACATCATTAGTTCATTTTGGCAGCGGTCAATTGGATAAGAAACCCTCATCGCAGGCCAATCCAGCCCCTGACAACTCTATGATACGTTCACCTGCTCCTGCAGCTGTGAGACGGTCAGAGAAATCAAACTCACTACGTTTATTTTACAGTTTCCTTCATAACAATTATATGTAGATGTGAACAAATGCACTTCAGTTAATCATTTTTATATGAAAATCAAGTGAGTGTGCTTTTCAAACAACAACAGTCAATTTGTTTTTTATCATTTACATAATACACATTCACAGCTGCTCACTCAGCTGGAGGAGGTGAAAATTTCAGTTGCCTATTATTGATTAGGACCAGCTAGAATGACAACTGATCTACTCAACTGTTAATTAACGTTAATTCTGAGCTGGACAAACATAACATGAAGAGTTAACGTGTTGGATAATATGTACGTTGGTGTCTGCGCCACCAATTTCTATGTTTCTGTGTGTCGAGGAAATCTCGCCACTCTGTGTAACTTTAGAAATCGCCAGAGGGACGCGTCTCTTCGCTGTTCAAAAGCAGTAACAGAGTGGTGGGTCAAAGATGATCTCATTCAGTGCTTTTAAAAACGCGCCTCCCCAGGGGGCGAGCTGCAGTGGGGGACATGAGGCATAGATACTCGCTGCGTTCTAATTCAGGGGCTGCATCATTCAGAAGAACTGGTCTGGGAAGGCTGAACCGAAATGAGACAGTCTGGCCTATGGAGTATTTCCACCCTGTCACCAGCTGTGCCTGCCATTACCAATGCATCACAAAGCGCTGCTCATGTCGCCTAGCAACCTTGACAAAACACAAAAGCTTGGGGTTTTAAGGACCTTGGTTTTTTTTTTTTTAAAGGTTGTACCATTAAATCTTCGAATGAGTAGAAACCTATTGCCTACATTTAAAAATGTGAGGCCGGGAACACACTGGCTGCGTGGCGTGGCGACTGTGGAAGGTCTTGGTTTTAAGTTCGGCACCCATGTTAACGTATTAGAGCGGACACGATGCCTGCGTCTCTAGAGGTTCAGCATCTTGCTCATTTTTAACACGTGAATCATGCAGCTCCCAACAAAAATAGACGGAGAAAATACCAGAATATTGACACCTTTCACTACAGTGTCAGCGACTAGGCTGAATCTGAAAATGTCAGACATGAAACTAAAATTACCGCCACACGGTCGCTCAGACTAGTTTCAGGTTACATCCCTGTTTATCCAGAATCATATAAAATATTAATCATTAGTGTGCAATTTTGTGTAGTCTTGAGTTATGGCTTGACCTTTAACCTTTGACCTTCTTATGAGTTTATCCTTGAGTCCAAGTGAATGTTTGTGCCAAATTTGAAGAAAATCCCTCAAGGCATAACTGAGATATTGCATTCACAAGGCCAAAAATTTATTTTGTGAGGTCACTGTGACCTTGACCTTTGACCTTTGACCTTTGACCACCAAACCACCTGTAAACTCTACATAGAAAGATAGAGCTGGCAGCAGCAGCAACACAGCAGCAGACACGCAGCCGGTGTGAACACATACGTGGGCGTGAGCTGCGGCAGAACAGCGACACAGCCGGCGTAATCCTCGCGCTCTCTTTCAGCGTTGTTTGCTGCCATTATTTTCAATGAATCCTGGGGTAAGTTAGGCCGCGAAGGATCCACCCATGGAGACTTTGTTGCCCAGGAAAAGAAGGCTGCATTTTTCCGCCACTTTTGAGGGAGCCTTTGAAATGAGACGGCCCAGTCGCATTCAAATGCAGCTTCTGAAAGATGCAGCGCCTGAACTGGGACACAGCGACTGTGTGAGGTGAAAGGGACAGATGGGATGTGCTGTTCTAAAATCAACTGGAAGTTAGTTATTGTACTCTGGCTGCTGATTTGTCCTGTTAATCAGCTGTCAGCAGCTGGACCAGCAGCAGTGGCTCTGACACACACTGATCATGGAGGCCGTTCAGGTGCTTTAAAATCATTAGCATCTGGTTGTTGTAATTAGTATCAAAATTCCTCCTCAGAGTCAAATCTGAACACACGTACATGATACTTTGATTCTTACATATGATTAGTTTCAGTGCGGCTCACACTCTCCGAGGACGTCGTTATCTCCGATGTCCGTGTGTGTGATTGTGTGAGTGGAGACAGGTGTGTTGGACTCGGAGCAGAACTCCACCAGCTGCAACCAGTTCCATAATCAAGACCTATATAAATACTCAGCCCTGCCACTTCCACTCTGCCAGATCGTAGACTCTGCTTCCCGTCAGCGTCGCTACGCTTTGAGCCAAATTTGTTACCAGTGTCGCGTCTCAGCATTCAGCTTGTTGCCTGTTTCCCCCAGTACTCATCCTGCTCTCTGTCTCCCTTACAGTCCTGTCTGTTCTGACTCCCTCTCTCTACTGCCCCTCTCCTCTGGCCAGCCCTGCTTCTCTGCCCTGGGACTCTACTCTGTCCCCATCGGATCCCACTCCAGACCTGATACCTCAGCCGCTAATTGCCCCTGCTATTGAATCCTTCAAATGTTAGCTCCTGAGTCTTCGTGTGTAGCTGCGACCTGCGTTTATTTCCGTGTTGTTTGGACCTGGACACCTGCCTGCTAACTTGTTATCTCATATGCCAGTGAGCCTGTTTATTCCTCATTAAAAGCCACTTCACTGCCTCATCCTGTCTGTGCATATGGGTCCACCTTTGCCACTGCTGCTGCTTCCAGTAGCTGTAACGCGCTCAGTACACGCCACATAACCACAACATCCATGGTTCGAACGGGGCCAGGGGCTTCTGATGCATGTCATACCCCCTCCCTCTCTCCCACTGTTTCCTGTCTGACTCTTCACTCTTAACTATCAACATAAACACAATGCAGAAAACATAAACTAGGATAAATAAATGCATGGATAAATAACCTGACTGGCAAAATATCAATAAATAAAAGGCCACTTTTGAATATCATGGTTATATTTGAATTTTATCAAGCAATATAAAAAGAAATTACCCTGGGAAGATGTCAACAACAACTGACTGCATTATTTGTGAGCAGACTTATAAAACTTATCTTATTAAAAACAAAAAAGTATTTATTAAGTTTGTCTACTCACAAGTTTGTTAACAAGAACACCCATGTTAATGGATCGGAGCGCGTGACACGTGCATCTCCAAGCAAATGTCTAGGCTGAATCTGAATATGTCACAGACATAAAAAAATATAAACCATATTAGCCATTTTAAATAAATCAGAAATGAATTTATAATGAGAAGAAATCGGGGCATTCAAGTAGCCTGCAAACTCAATGTATAAAGATCTGGCAATAGCAGCAACGCAGCAGACACACAGTCGGTGTGAACAGGCATGCGAGTCGCAGCAGTTCAACACAATGCAACTCAATTGATTGAACAATTATGAATTGCTGTCTTATTGTCGCTCAGAAAAAAAGCCCAGTTGGATGTTTTACATCTGTTTTACAGAGTTTACAGAGTATTTGTTAGTTGAGATTCACAATTCAACTTCTTCCACTAACCCTCAACTTAACCCTGTATTCGAAAACTAAGATTAGTGAAATGTTCAAATACTCTGTAGGCGGACTAATCAGATATAATCCTAAATTTATTCAGCTCTTATAATAATTACATTTCCCTTTAAGAGGTGACATACTGTTTTCACTTCAATTTAAGTAAAAGTAAGTACAATTTTGATGGAAAAGCAAGTTATCTGTCCTATTAATCCCTCTGGAAACCAAAATGAAGTGTAACTGTACAAAAACTTTTCTATCCCGACTTCAACTCTCTTCACTTTAATTGGAAGAAGGTCAGAAAATTATCTTGGACGAGACGTCGCTGGCTTAGAAGAAAAATGGCAGAAAGGACGACATTAAGTAAAAGATGACAGGAACACTGGCCATCAATGCCACTCGGTTCCCTTGATCATCCACAGGAGGAGTAGCTGGTGTGTCCTTTTGAATGTAATAAAGGACACACATACCAAATCTCAAGGTACAACAGAGAAGGAATTGATTAATACCGGCCTCTAAAACACACCGGTGCACTCCATCCAACAACAGTGGCAAACAAACACAGACAAGCCAGAGCAGTGTTGCTCAGGGAGTTATCATGCCAGCACACTAACCTCCTTCTGGATAACTAAAATATGATTTATAGTACAATGTCCAACTATGACAATAACGTCTAATAATCCAATTTGATTACATATTCTTCATAGCAACCAGGAGCCATTATGTAAATTGCTAATTTGGTCTAATTTTTGTTTTATATGCAACAGAAGGCTAGGCCACAGGAGTAAGGCCTAATTTAATTGAATTTACCAACATTATAAGTCACACAGCTACACAGGACATAGACGTTTTCCATCTATCATTTGCACTAAAATAACTGTGTGATTACAAACAGTGAAATTTAGTTTTTTTGTAAGGCAATTAAACTGGCCTCATTAGAGGTATTGTTGGATTATTCCCTATAATCTGTGCAGGTGCAGTTGGAAATAGTAGCTGATCTATCATTGCACAGGCAGGTGAAATCCATGACTGAATGTTTGATGAGGCACTTTGCAGCCCTGCAGGAGTCTCCTCTGCCTGACTGCTGCTGCGAAAATCCTGACAGTACCTGCGGGTCAAAAAGGTCTGAGAAGTCTTCTGCCCTCTGGTGCAAAAACAAACAGTGTTTATGCTGTTATGCAGCCTAATGTTTGTTTCCTGAGTGTTGAGTATTAGACAGTAAATACAAGAACAACAAAGTCATTCAAAGTCATTTCTGCTACTTTACGGTGATTGGCAGCTCGATGCCTGATGCTGCATCCCTCTAATGAGATGAAACCCAATCTGCAGGTACTGCAAGCCGCCATGGAGTATTTGCCGACAGTGTTAGGCCCCTGCGTGGTAAGAGCGTGCATTTATGTATGGCTGCAGGGCTGAGGTGGGAGGCAGTGCATACCATTATCGCACATATGTGTAGATAAAGAAAATGCGTATGCGTATCCAGCATACATGCAGCAATTTTCATCTTTCATGTTGTACTGTGTGTTTATTCCTGGTGAGTTGTTGAGTAACTCACTCTGGGTGAACCGCGGAGGGTTGTCGTTGACGTCGGTGAGCCTGACGGTGATGGTGGTGGTGCCTGATAATCCACCCAGGTGGCCCCCCATGTCCTTGGCCTGAAGCACCACCAGGTACTGGTCCTGGGTCTCTCTGTCCATGTCAGGCACAGCTGTACGCAGAATACCTGCAGCAGACACACACACACACACACACACAGACACAGAGTAGCATCAGGGTGGCCATGAAGCATTTAAAGCAAGGATAATAAAGTTTTTAATGTGGCGAAATGGCAGCAAAATGACCATAATAAATCTATGCATGACTAAAAGGGTTTTTTGATCAATATTTATGACTCGTGATTACCAGGCTCTGAACCTTCTGGCTTCCAAAATATACTTTCTGGCCTGTGCTCTGTTTTTGGAACAAAAGCTCCCGGCACACTGGGATCTGGTCCAGCTCTATTCACATTTCTAACAACAGAGTTATCTTGAAAAGATACAAGAGTGGTATCACAGTTTGTTTAGCTATTTATCAGACATTTGAGGTACCATTCTCTAATAAGGCAAGCTGTTTACAAGCTGCAACTGAAGGCATTCCTAATGTTTAATAAATCATTTATTGCCCTGAGGATCAGTAACAATAATGATTTTAGGTCTAGCCTGCTTTGTCTCTCAATCCAGAAATGCAAAGTACAGTTAATTTATTAACACATTTTATAATTTAAATCTTTATTAATGACATACTAACGTATATAACATCAGACCTGAGGGCTGATTATAAAGAAAGTGGTGGATTTAATCTTAATAGACGCCATCGCTTATTATGATATGACCACCCATTATTAGCTTAGAAAGTTATGGCCCATTATTAAAGACTGCAGTTACACATGTGAGTAAGTCATTAATAAAAGGTTATGGGTTTCTTGTTTCCAATAGGCCATTTAATGTTAATGCATTGTTATTTAATAGAGTTTGTTCCAGATGCTCTGCAGCTGTTTTCTAGAAGGCAACTGGTCCATTAGAGGAGTCGTGTCGATGGATTAAAGAGACACAAAGGACACAGTGAGGTTTGCTGCGGCCATATGTATTTTCACAAACCGGGAAACCCGACGTTGTTCTTGCTAATGGCTTGTTAGAGACGGTGACAGACCAGTAAATCAGCTGGGCCAATATGTCAGCTGATATTGTCCTATTGCAGATATATCAGCATCTGTCAGCCATTATGTAACGAGACGTTGCAGCACAGAAATGCCACAGACATATTTAACTTGATTTAGAAACAGCCTTTCCATTATGTAATTTGGCCACACAAGAGCATCTTACACTGTCAGATGTCCTATTCAATAGGAAAAGGAAAAAATAATCTAAGAGATCCTAATAATTATGATGTGTTTAACATATAAATATATATATGAGATATATATATAGAAGCATATAATTATTTTATTTTTGCATTTTCTTCTCAAATACTTTATCTGTATCAGCCTCAGAGAGCCAGTATCAGTTCAGCTATAATTACTGATTTATGAAGTAATAATAAATCATTTAGTAGCCATCAGTGAATCCATTAGTTACAACCCTTTATAAAGTGTGTCTGGTTAGAATGTGGTGCCCACTTCTATTAGATACTGAACTCCTTGTTACTGAAGTAATAGGGTTTATAGTTATTTAGGTAATTAATCTAATTAGGCTGTATGCTGCACCGTGAAGCTGTCAGCAGCTGCTTGATCATCATCAAACGCAAAAGGTCATCAGGCGGTTGCTGTGTGAAAAGTCCAGACAGTGGCTTCAGTTTTAGTGATGAAAATATTGACACTCTAATTGATTAAGTTCTAAGATCAAACCTATTGGTCAACATCAAACCTCAGAGTCACCAGGCTGAAGAGAAACCCGACAGCTTTTCTGACATTTTGGAGACATTCAGTTTCCATGTGGCAGCGACGATGTGTCACTTCATGTCCCATTAACGCCGCACAGAAACACATACACACACACACACACACACACACACACAAACACAAACACAAGTGTGTGAGGAGGCTCACATGGAAAAAATAAATCAGCGCACGGCGACAGGTGGACATGCTGACAGAGCGTAAAATCTCGTTCTGTATCTCACACTCTTTAACGGCGCACACCAAGACGCATCATTTACACGCATTCAACATCGATCACCTCCTCTGTGGAAATGGCCTCATTCTGCTACATATGATTGGATGTTGCACATCAAGTGCTGGCTGCTTTCACCCGGCATCAGCCAAAACACCGGCCTGGATGACTTGGCAGCTCAAGGTGAATCACATTCAACATGGGGCTGTTCTGAATGCTAACGAAGCGGCAGGAATACGTCGAGGTTTCTGAGCGGAATTCGTAAGCAAAACAAACTGCATGTATGAGCGAATGCGCTCGGCTGCAAGTGAACATTTTGAATAAGACCTTTGGTGATGGAGCTGATGAGAAACAGGGTGATTGAAAAAGGGAGATAGAGAGAGCGGAGAGACGAGGGGAGAAGAGAGCGGACATGCTCAGAATACTAAAGCTCATCTAATAGCATAGTGTCACGGTTAATACACGCTGGGTGGAATTAGTCTTATATTCCCCAATTAACATTTCAAAAAAGCGCCGTTGCCTGTTGCAGAGGTCCTCACATGTCAGAGCATTCAATTACTAGACGTTGACATCCAATGAGCAAAACACAAGTATCGGCCACCTGTGACCCATGTGGGGAAAATAAACGCTCACAAGCAGGAAAAAAAAAAACTGCAGCAGCCACATTCTGAGCTAAAGTTTCTCTGCGCCTGCTGTCAATCAAAACAGCTTCTAAAGCGTTACGTAGTTTGAACTCCATTTCTGAATCAACTGAGCTATCATTTCCCCCAAAGGTATGATGCTAAAAAAGTATTCATAATGGAATAAATATACACATATATATATATATATACACACACACACACACACACACACACACACACACACACACACACACACACACAGAGCACCCTCCACCCTCTCCATCCGCTGCACAATAAACTTTTTGCCCTTGGGTGACATGTGTGACACAGAGGCATATTGAGAACGCGCACAGCAGACAGGTCCTTTGAGCCCTCTGTAATCTGTCCTGTGTAATAGTTCACAAACCTTTGCTGACATCTCTCTTTGAACACGTCTTTCTGTTTTTGCTTCATCCAGAAATAATAACATTAGGCTGCTGCTGTGTTTTGTTCAGCGTACACAGGCCCTGGCAGCATGAATATATTTCTGCCAACTCATACTGGAGCGAACCAGGGAGGAGGAACACTGGGAGAGGGAGTGAGGGGGTGTGTGTGCGTGTGTGTGTGTGTGTGTGTGTGTGTGTGTGTGTGTGTGTGTGTGTGTGTTTAACAGGAAGGTGTCTGAGGGGGCACAAGAGGGAAAAGGGAAGTGGAAAAGATGGATGACTAAGTGTGACAAGAGAACTAGGGATGCACAGGAGGGGGGTGTTAGTTTGAATGTATGTATGTGTGTGTGTGTGTGTGTGTGCGCGCGTGTGTGTACGAGAGAGAGAGAGAGAGAGAGAGAGAGAGAGAGAGAGAGAGAGAGAGAGAGAGAGAGAGAGAGAGAGAGACATGTTACTCTGGTTGTGCATACAGCTCCACACATTCTCAGATGTTTAACTAAACCTGTGTTTGTACACTCACACACACACACACACACACGTGTACTGTGCATACAAGTGTGTATGTGTGTCCCTTTGATCGTATCCATGCACACACACACACACACACGTTCAGCACTGTATGTGTGTGTCGTTCATGATACAGAGCTGAATTCACTTGTTTGCTTTTCACCATCTTGAGTATATTTGCTTTTCTGCAGAGTGTGTGTGTATTTGCTTTCCGACATCTGCGCAACTTTTACGTTTCTCCACCCATGTGAGTTGTGATGGGAACAAACACATATACACACACACACAATGATATATCTACACACTCACCTGTCTGGGGATCGACAGAGAAGTACTGTTGGCCCTGCACCAGTGTGTACACTAGCTTGGCGCTGTTCCCATAAGTCGGGTCATCAGCATCTGTTGCTGTCACCTGGATTATAGACGTGCCTGTAGGGAGGATAGACGGGGGAGGGAGGAGAGGAGATGAGGAAGATGAAGAAGAGGAGAGGGCAATAAGAAAAGAAAGAAATGATAAAAGAAGAAGGAGGGGGGGAGGAAAAGAAGACAGAGTCAAAACAAGGTGGAGCTGAAACTGAGTGAATAGAATAGAGCAGCACTTTAAGAGCATGAGAAAGCTTTATATCAAGGCAACCTCCGTCCTCCTCAAACACTCCTTTTTCAATCTCTTTCCGACGGCACTGTGACAAAATACTTTATCCCCCCCCACATCCCCCCTCCTCCTCCTCACTCACCTCCTCCCTCCTCTCTCCTGCTGCTCACCTTCCTCTTTCTTTCTCCCCCCTTGACTCCCTCTGTCTCACTTCATTTCTCTTCATCTCTGTCTCCAGCTCCTTCTCGTCTCCTCCCTGGTCCTCCCCTCTCACTCCCTTTAAACCTCCCCTCTACGGCTCATGGGGTGTCAATTGGGCAGTGGAATTTTTTATTTATTTATTTTTTGAATTTGCTGACAAAAAATTGAAATGTATAAATATATCAAAATCAGTGTATGTAGAGTCTCCATTGGGTCTATATTTATAGACAAGTGCAGGGGGAGCGACGATTCCCAGCGGGACCCGAACTAGACAAGACAGGAGGAAGAAGGGGATTTGTGGGAGCAGCTGCTGCTTTATTTCTGATCAAAGCCATGACACTATCACTGTGAAAGATCGGGGGAGTGTGTGTGTGTGTGTGTGTGTAAATGTGTGTATGGGAATGTGTGTAAGGAGAGCGGGAGGGGGGGGGGGGGGGGGGGGGGGGCATGGCATCATCTCATTGCAGATCCATTACAGGTAGTTAAGAATCAGAGGAGTTATCAACAGATGGCAGGTGTAAAGTCTGCAAAGATTGTACCACAGAGAGTCTGAGAGGGAGCAACAGAGTTCCTGTGTGTGTGTGTGTGTGTGTGTGCGCATGTATGTGTGTGTACTTATCTCACAGAAATGACTGTCAACCATACAAAAATAAGACACAAGCCGAAATAAACTGAAGTTGTTGTCAAGTCTCTCAGCATTCATAACAACAAACTGAGTGTGTTGTCTACGTGCTCTCCTGTCTTACAATGCGAGGCCCAAAGGAAATGAAGGAGCTGCTCACAGCTGCAAAAAATTAAAAGAAAGAAAAAAAAAAAAAAAACACAACACGCAAATTGTAGACGGTAGCAAGACACCTCAGGGAAGATCTCAGAAAACAAGAAAACAAGAATTAAATTCGAATTAAATCTTAAATCTCTTGGCAAAGTTTAATCAGCTGTGGCAAAGTCGTAGTGATTGACAGCTGTTGGCTAAAAATTTCATGTTCAACTACACCAGAAAAAACAGCACAGTGTGACTATTGCTGCGCAGCACATGGGCGACTCTTAGTGATATGTGGAACTGAGACACAGTAAGACAGTGACACCCAGTGAAATCAGACACAGAGGAGAGGAGGCAGCTTGTTTTCAACCTGTTTTCAGATGTTTGGCCATTATTTCTAATCCATCCCCAGTTCTGATTTCTTTCTTCATTTCACACAATTTTCAAGCCAGCTTAAAAAAAAAAAAAAAAATCCAGTTACAGCACTTTCTGTTTTTATTTCAAAGAGCTCGCACACCACACCAGTTTCACTCACAGACTGGCATAAAACTACAAAGTCTGCTATTGAATCTCTTTATGTTTTAGCCTTTTCTCCCTCTCACTATATGCATTGTAGATAAGTGCAAAGGGACATGAGTAGATAAGTAGGCAGAAATGTTTCTTCTGACAGCCGTTAAAAGTAATCAGACACAGGGATCAAACGGTTTGGCTCTGAGGTTAATGTAACAAGTGCAAGGCAAAGGCAAATCTATTGGTATGCAGCCTGCCAGCCGTGGAATACAGCCAGTCACACTCCACAAGGATCAAATATCATCTGGAACACATGTTTTCAGCATAAGACATATTTCCTGTTGGGAAAAGGAGGAGAGATTATTCCTCTATTCATACTGTACTGTACACATATACACACACATATATATATATATATATATATATATATATATATGTGTATGTGTACTGTCAAGGTTAAATTTTAAATGTGAGTCACTCTCCCTGAACGTAGCTTCACATCTGGCAAGATATTTATACCCAGTCAAGTGAAACCAACACAAAACGCTTTGCAGACACAACTTTCAAACGGGGAACTGGCTCAGTTCCAGCGCACGTTGCACCAGTGTCTCATCGCTGTAGAT
>NW_019525230.1:185714-230626 GCF_002814215.2 Seriola lalandi dorsalis
TCCCCCCTCCCCTTCCCTCCATCACCCTTAAATGTCTCATGTAACGAGTCTTTGATAGAATCCTCACCGCAGCACTATCTCCTCTGTCACGAGTGCTGCAAAGCGCCTTGGTAAATATTGAATTGTCAAGTAAATATTGAATCCATGATTGACTGAACAACTCAATCTGAAGACTGAGCTGCTATGAGGAGCAGACACTCATCGGGCAGCTGATAGGATTACTAAACAGTGCCCGTCTCCATCAAACCCCTCTCCTTGGGCCGTGCTCTGCCAGGCTGCTGGCAGGGTCATTACTCTAATCTGAATTAAACAATTCAGCACAGGAGGAACTTTGATGTTTGGAAAAACCTTTACGAGGGGGATGGAGAGGACCCTCTGGCCAAATTTGCTCCACATTTTTAAAACTAACATTTCTAAACTAACCAGTTTAGGGGTGAATTATTTAAAGTAATACTGGTCTTTTCTGGCAAATTCTGGCAAATTCAAAAGTTTTCCTGAAAGCAATTCTCCTTGCTTTTAAAAGCAAGAGTGCTCTTCAAAGTAGAACTCATTTTCCAGGGGCAGAGCGGAGTTTAAATGGAGATTAGAGTACTTTTGTACATACAAACTGTTTCCTAGAGACACTCACTGGCAGCCATGCTCTGAATTACAATCTCAGACAGTAATTGTCACTCCAACATGTCACTGCAATATGAGCGCAACACCCCCAACCACCGCCACCCGCCCTTATCTCTGCTCTTACATCTTATTTCATTTCTATTCCAAGCACTCCTGTCACACTGAGCATGATCCTTCTGCAGTCACAGGAATATTATCAGGTCACTGTGGCTGTGACATGCACCTCTCTCGCCACCTTTTAAGTAAGAATGAATTTATTAAGAATGGCAGATCATTTTATCATCCACTATCATTCCTTATTTATATTATTTCTTATTTATATATTTTTTTTAAAAGGTCCCACATTTTACACACTGTTTTATTTGAAGTGTCGATCCATTAAATGATATATTTGTGGTTTTAAGAACCAAAAACCATCTCAATGTAGTTTTACATCTCCTCTCTCAGGCTTCTCTCTGGAGCTCTAAACGACAGGTCAGTCAGCCAATCAGAAGAGAGGAGGCTCTGAGAAACCAAATCCTGCAAGATGGTGGCTCCAGGTGGGCGGGGCTTGGGACATGGCTGAGAGCGGTGACTGCTTTGTTGTGACATCACAAAGTTAAAGAAGTCCTGACGGCTCATTTACAGGTTCAGTTTCTAAATACGGCTATGTGTGCATTTCTCCGTGGATGGAGCACTTTGATACGTTAACAGTATTAATGTAGAACCTAAACCTGATCTATAATCAAAAGAAAATGGAGATCTACCTTTACACAATATGGAACCTTTACGTTCTACAGCTTAAGTCTCCAGAATCAACTTTTGTTGGATAGTTTTTACCTTGGATGTCATGGTGGTTACATTTATTAATTTCGAAGAATCCGCCATTCCTGCTACAGTAAAAGAATTTCACAGTTTATTGCTTCACAAACCGAGGGCTCTATTTTCCTGACACTCGGCGCAGGCACAAACAAGAGGTGCGAGTGCAGTGCTGGCGCAGGGGTGTGTGTGTGTATGTGTGTCCGACTAATTTTGGTCCACGGTGCAATGTGGAAAAAGAGGCTCGAGCGATATGAATACGTTATTAGTGGGCGGAATAGATTATTTGCAGGTAGGAGCCGGGCCGGGTTTTCCGGTTACGGCCAATCATGTCGTGCTTCTCGTCCTGTTTAAAAGCAGGAAACAGTTTCCTGATGAGCTGAGAGGAAAAGTCCAGGCTGCTGAAAAAAAAAAAAAACTGCTGCTGCTTTCTCTCTCCAGAAAAAGAGCAGAATGTACTCGACTCAAATGTGAACAGACAGCAACCCTAATAGGCAGATTATGTCTTTCCTTTTCCATAGTACAATAAAAACTGTTTTTATTTGTACTCTCTTTTGTATGCTAAAGTGATTAAATATGTTGGATCCAGTTAGTAATATCTCTATGATATACATTTATATGCACATAATCAAGCAACAACTGCAAATAACAGAGATAAAAACAATAGGCTGTTTAAGCCATTTACATGATTACATAACCTGAGCGCTCCCCATAATAAGAATAACCATATTATCATCATAATAACCCGCACTGTTTTGACCCGTGTATAATTACAAGCCGCACATCCCTTAAATTAGAGACTACAGATGGAACATACTGTCTGTACTGTCTGTCTCATTCCTGATGGCTACAGGTATTTCTTCAAGACAAGGGGGGGGGGTTGGGCCTCACACATCCTGCAAGCAGCTGTGCTAGTGGAGACAGTATTGTTAAAAAAATAAAAAATAAAAATCTCCCATTAATCTATCCATTACTGATTCTGTCTGCATTGCATTTAAATTATATTCCCATTTGATTTTTGGGGTTTGGGAGAAGTGCGTGAAGGAGCGTGCACATCCGCCAACTCCAGCCATGAAATTTTCTCTACGTGGTATGAGCAGGCGGAAACAGAGATGCAATTTCATGCTAAAAAGAGTAATAAAATTGAACAGCACCGCCTGACCTGGCTGCTCCCGACAGAAAGTGGAGAGCAAGTGCATTTGAGCACTCATATAAAACTTTTACAAAAACCATATAATGCACTTTTTAACATTAATTTTTGTTTTGTATATTGTGGTTTAGTGCTGTTTCTGTATCCCACTCTGATACACAACAGTGTTTTTTATGAGACTGCTGAGGAAAAGCATGTGACCTACATATAAAAGGAAGTATAGCAGAAAAGATGTCCTTCGGTTTGTCCTGCTTTTAGCTTACAACTGCACTGAAGAAACTATAGCTGGGTTTTACAATCTGAAAAAGGGCAACCAGGAATCCCCAGGTGCTTGTATTCTGACTCATGCTACATGAATATAAAGCTCTGTAGAATCAGCGCAGGTGGGGATATTTCACTTTCCTCCCTCCTGCTGTTGCAATCCGGTTTGCCAGATTTCTACCATTAATAAATGTTTGCAGAGTGGCTCTCAGAATACTCTGCCTTTGCAAAGCCTTGAGAAAAACACAGAAAAGATGAAAAGGACCTCTTATTAACATATCATATGGACATGCATCACCAAAGTGTTTATTCATTAGACCTACAGCAGGTTAAACTCTTTTTTTACTTAATTCTAGTACATTAAATGCTATAATTTGGCCCGAGGCACAAGGAGTGTCTCATTTTGAATGCAATATCAGCGCGGCTCATTAAAAATGAAACTGCCAGTGTAATACCACAGTATTGTGAGTGAATGCAAACCAGCCTGAATATTGGCCCATTCCATGTGAAATGAAATCTCACCTTGTGTGTAACCACAAGTCATGAAGGTGTTGATGAAAATGTACTTGATTGTGATAATTTACCACAGAGTTTAGCAATGAGGGAATAAAATGTATCACCTCTAATAGTATCTTAATAATTTGTTGTTGTTGCACATGAGAGGTCTTATTCTGTTTGTGTTCGCTGCTTTTACAACCCGTGAACCAATAACTTCAGCGGTTATGACTAATTAAGCAAGATCAAAAATTCACAGAACATCTTATGATATTACGTATTATGTATTATTATGTATTATACTGGAGTTTAACATCCTAAAAGTCAGTTAATCTGCTTCATCACGTTAGTACGTGTGTGTGTGTGTGTGTGTGTGTGTGTGTGGTTTGATCAGATTAGACTGACAGTGACGAGACGACCTACCAACTGTCACCAGATTCCCATTCAAATGTCTCTAAATCCTGACACGCAGAAGTATGTGACCAGAGTAGATTAGAGTGACGACATCTCCACTGAAACCATAAGGCCGGTGTTTTTTGTTTTGTTTTTCCAGCAATGGCGACAATGGAGACGGCGAACAGCTCCAAACACTGGGTGACCGGCAGCATCCGTGCTGCAGAGTTGTAGCGCCTTTAGTTTTGTAAGGTAAGAAGTTGACATCAGCCACAACTATCACAGGATATTAACACTATGTTTTACAGCGTTTGAGCTCCTTACCATCCAGCAGATTAACAGATTAACAGACTTTACTAGCTAGCTAATGTACGTGAAAACAGACCAGAGCTGAATGTTATTTCACCAACAGGATTAGTGTTGTGAAATGATTTAGGAAATATTAACAGCCGCCATATTACAGGGTATTTTATGGACGTTAAATTAGTATTAGAAACATGTCTGCTGCAGAGGCTTCATCGTAAGCCAGGTAAGGCTCCTGGCTTACGATGTTTAGTACGGAATAGCATTAGGAGCTTGGTAGCGTTGAAATAGCGATGTTCAGTCATGCGCAACATAATGTGATGGTGAGTGTTGGCTGGCGAGGATCATATTGATGTAGACTATTTAAAATATAATAACGAAAACATATTGATAATGAATAGTTTTTTTCAGTTTACAGGCTGTGTGGTAAATAACTGATTACACTGAACACTAGAATATTATTCTATATATTATTATTATTTTAGTTGTTTAATCTTTATTTTACCGGACTCTCAGTCTTTGGCTGAGTCTTTTTACATCAGGGAACCTAACATGTTGTGTCATTAACTTACTAACAGGTGTTATTTAATAATATAACAGGCTCCTGCAGGGTAACACTCCTCACACTCGTCCCCCTCCCCCAACATCATTAAATGATTTTCATTATGTTCGCAGTGTCGCAGTCTAGTGATTTGTTACAAGGTATGAGATGAGCAAAAACATCAGTGTACCTGAATGAATGGGGGCCCTTTAAGTAAGCTATATTAATAGAAGTGCTTAACTACTTCATTTAATTTAATGTACAGATCAATATTAATACTGGCATCTGAAAGTCAGATAATATTTTCATTCAATTAATTTAAAGATATATTAATATTTCAAACATCAGGCATTGATTTATCATCCACAGAACTTGTTTGCAAGGCTGTACAATTCATTAAAAGTAGTTGTTTGTCAGTAAATCCTGTTGGTAAACAATGGATCTGAATCACCCGCCTTGAACTACTGGAAGCCACATGGGTCACATGACCTGCTCTGGTTTTGCCCCCCTCACTGGAACCAGTGAGAAAAGCACAAACAGAAATACAGGATGTGAAATAATCGCTACTGTTCTAATTTTGGAAGAATGTATTATTATCATGTAGGATCCCATTACTCACAGTGAGAGGCTTTCAGGAGCTTTAAAGTTTTAAATTGGAGAAATTCATCTTTTTATGTACATTTATTTAAAAAGATTTAAATAATTCAGAATTTTTAATCTCACTTTATGTTGGACAGGAAAGAAGAGTACGTGTGTTTTGTTAGACATAAAAGCACTCTGTGATAAAAATTCATGCAAATGTGGAAAAAGTGAAATCATGGAGATTGCTGCATTCGCTGTGACCGCAGCGCAGTGATACGTGGCACGAATAACAACCATCGCTGGAGAAGAGTCCATCAAAATTCAGGATTTCAGCTGCAGCTAAGTCTGCAAAGTTGTTTTGATATTAGCTGCAGGATTCAGACTCCATCCACAGTTGTAAATAAACTGTCCCTCACTCAACTTTGTATTCTGAAAACGATCCATGCATTGAACCTATTGTATTGTATTCAAGCTATTAAACTCCAGCAGGTTTTCCCACTATACAAAACCCATTTATTGGTGATTCATTTTTGATGAAGGCTAAAAAGACGGTGTACAAAATGGTAATACACTTTGAATGGAATCCTAGCAGTGCTGTTTTGTATAATGGGCGTATAAGCTGCAGCTCTGACATCTACGGCAACATAACATACCTGTTGTATTTCAAGTATCAGTTTTTGTCCCACGTGAAGTGCTTTTCAGAACAGGTGTTTATATTACAATGCATCTACCAGAGGTTTCAAATGTCCAACGCTGAGTCCATTATTGGTTTAATTTAGCCTCCAACAAAAACAATATTTTTGCATTTTTTTAATATTTCACATCTCTCAGTGTAAGGGAGGTTTTCGTGCAGGCCAGACAGACTGCCATTTCAAAGCTCTGGAATAAAACACATTCAGACACTTAGGCCCTCTGAGATAGAAATAATAAAACGCACTGTCTAGCTGTGGTCAAGTGGGACATCCATCATTTTGGAGCCTGACAGCTGTGACTGGCTGGGACTTTTTTTTTTTCTGATTAAACAACAAACCAATAAAATACTAGAGCCTCAGTTTGTTTATGGAATGTGACTCCAATAACCTGCTCAATCAAGTTCTGTGCGAGAATGGGATCAAATTCTAATCCCAGCTATTGAAATTATTCTTATTTTTTATTATTTCTTTTATTATTTTGTTTTACTTAATCACAGTATATAAAGGAAAAGAGTGAGAGGTATGAGAACTGAGTGTGTCTTGAGTTCAGGCCAAATTAGGATCATGAGACAAATGAGCCGCCAGGAACCTTCCCACAAATCCAGGTCCTGTAATTATGTTACCTCATGTTCAGTTTTGCGCAGAGGTTACCTGGTCAAGCTATAATAACAGTGCCTCAATGTTGTCTTGCTAAATCTAAAGATTAAATGTAATCATCCTTATATCATGAAAAATGTATCTGTCTGGATGGCAGATGGCATTGCGATAGCGATTTATTCATGCTATAACTGTGGGACAGATGCAACAAACAGGGTTTCTGCAGACAAGTGAGCAAGACAGATCACAGCAGAAAGTTCAGATGATCAGATTATGAAGAAGCTTCGGGCAGATTTCACTGCAGATAAAACTACCTTATGTATACAAATTCATTTTTTTGGTGGGTAAAATTATATGGGAATTTACCATTTAACATAAAAGCCGCGTGAATGTACATTAAGATTTAAATAATCATGTGAATACATGAAGTAAAATATATTACAAAACCACATTTCAGATATTTTGTGAGAAAGTGTTGAGAGTGTTGTAGTTTATTTATATTATTTCTATTCAAAACACCTTTTATTTTCCCTCCAAAGTCTGTTTCTATTCCAGGATGGCTTTTTTTTTTTTTTTTAACAGACACATATTGTTTTATAATGTCACTTTTTATGACAGTGAAGTTGTCATCAGTATCAATCACATCAGCTCTCAGCCTCCCAACAGGTTAACCAGCTGCCAGAGAGCAGGAAACATTTGGCAACAAAACAAACGAGAGAGACTTTGACTGTCGGAAAACACTTCATATTTACTACAGCACCCTACATTTGCTGTCCATCATTTTATTTGAGAGTCTGAATTATGAGTGTGCACAATATAATGTCCTCTAAAGTTTCCAAGAAAGCAAAAAGGGAGCTTTTCTGCCAAACAATAAATGCAACATGTTACATTTTATAGATGTGAAGATTACAGTTGTGTGAAACATAAGCTGTCAGGGATAATGAAGACTTCTGATATCTCATGTTACTGCTTAGTATAAATATAACTACTATAATTAGAAGTTAATTAATGAACAAGGGATTGATTTTTGGACAAAGCTTCTTTGTGTTGTGTGTCTTTCTCTGAGAACACTGTAATCATCAGCTAGCTGCTGATGCTAACACTAGCTCTTCACTTCATTGCTAAGTAATAAATCTAAGCTAAGATAGTTAGCTGGCTCAGGTAGCATGTGCAGCCGTGTGAAGGTGGATAAAAGAAGAGGTTAGTTGCTGTACTGTAGCTGTGTTTATTTACCAGCCAGTTGGAGGCTGTAGGTTGGTCTGCTGCAAGGCTGAGAGCAGGTGTGATTGGCTGAAAGCTGAGGTGGGCGGGCACTGGTGATATTATGAAATAAAAATAAATAACTTTTAATAATAATGAGAAATAATGAATTTAACAGCGCTGCTGATGCTAACACTGACTCTTAACTTTATTGCTAAGTAATAAATTATTATGATATTTTTTATTATAAATATCATGACATCATGAAATAAGAATAATTAACTTATGAGATGAGATAATGAATTCATTTTTTATCAGTTCTTAAATTATTCGATAACTTATTGGTTCTTTTTTATATTGTAATTGATTTATTCATTTGATTATTCACTCCGTGTTTTATTTAGTAAATAAGGCCCCAAGTAAATTCTAAACCCACCTTCCCACTGCCCACCCAAGGTCCCTTACCTATATTTGCCATCTCAGGCACGGTGGCGCTGTAGGGGCCTTCATCAAAGACAGGCGGGTTGTCATTGATGTCCTGTACACGGATTATGAATTGTGACGAGGGCTCCAGGGCACGGTCGGTCTGCCTGTCGGTGGCCGTGGCGATGAGGCGGTACTCGTCCTTCTCCTCACGGTCCAGTGGCTTGGTGACGTGGATGTTACCCGTCTTCTCGTCTATCACGAAGACCGAGCCCGCCCCCTCGCCTCGCAGGACATACTTTGTGCGTCCATCATTCCTGTCCATGTCTGTGTGGAGCTAGGTGAGAGGAGATGGCAAGAGGAGTGACGAAAGGAAGGAGGGAAGGCAGACGAAATGGAAGCGTGAAGGGGTAAATGTGTGGAAATAGAAAAGTGAGAGTGGTGTGGAAGGTAAGAACAGACAGGAGCAAAAAGGGTGGGAAAGAAAGACAAGAGTAAACACCAGTTAAAAATTAAGTTTGATTTTTTTTTTCAGACAGGCAGTGAAGACAAAACAAGCAGATTATCCTCTGCATGCCTCCAGGATATAATAAATTTAAACAGAGGCAGACAAAAGAAATACACACAATACCTTCCTCTCTCTCAACCACACTTTCATCCCATTGTACTGCCTCATCTCGCTTTTCCTGCAGTACGAGTAGTTATGAACCAGGATCTACTTAATCTCAATGATATCCACAACACATGCTCGCTCTTAGAGCCTCTGTTCACTTCTCCAGCAGCTGTCGACGACGACGAGAGCTTGCTAGTCCGTGCACATGCAGTGGCCTGGCTATTTAATGAAAGCACCGAATCAAAGGAATAATGAACAGTAGGCCAATCAATTATTCCCCAACTAAAAGGTGTGTATGAGGGAGAGTTGGAGGTGTGCATGGCAGTGGGACATGCTGTATCGATCACAGGCCTGTGTTGAGCTTTATTGGATCAGGGCCCAGCGGGATGGCAGAGCGACCGGCGTCCTCTCATGCAGGGAGAGGTAATATCAGGGAAGGCTCCTCACTGTCCTCCATCCCCAACGAGAGAGACACGCCGGCGGGATGCACCCGGCACATCAAGATTCAATCTCATTACCCCGCACCTACGTGGATCGAATAGCAACTGTGACAAAAAAGAGTGTTAAATTAGCCCCCACTTGCACAAAAGTGTGACATTGTGACTTTAGATGTAGAGAAAAGAGGAGAGAACCGGCTGGGGAGGGGACAGGGGGGTTAGCTAAGGAAAGCATTGTTGCGTGGCAACAGCTAAGCACATTTACTAAATGTAATGAGAATGGATACTGTGAGTCGAAATGTTCATTTACTTTGAGGATCGCCATTTTTCAAGGGGGGAAATAGCACGGATACGCCAGCTTCCCGGGGGGTAAATGATAAGTGCGGATGTTGACAAGGTTGTTTATGGCTAAGAAAAGCAATCATAAGTTCAGAGCGCCTTAAAGTTGAAAGCTAAAAGTGTGTGAACAATTTGGCACCTAGTCAAAAGTTAAACAACGCTTCACCTACAAAAGATCCCCTTATTTCAATGACAGTGCAAACTGGGAAATCTGAAAGCACTCTACATAAAAGATGCTGTGTGAGAGCATTATGCACTTAGGCAACTGGAAACAGACCTACAGCTGGTCTGAGGTCCTCTCTCCACATTCCCTGTAATGTAACTGAAGGGGAAGGTCCTTTAATCAGCTATGATACAACTAGCGTTAGCACATCTATGCTAGATCAGATTTTGGGTCTCAATGAACTGTTGAAAGTTGTCATGGTCTCAGCCTGGAGGCTCCAGGGTTTTGGTTTTTTGGACTTTTTTTGGACTTTCTCACTTCCTGTTTTATTTTGTAATTGGTTTCCTTGTGTGTCTCAGTGTTTTGCTTCCTGTCTTGGTCCTGTTTCTGTGTGGTGATTGTCTGCCCCGCCCTAATGTGTTTCACCTGTGTTCAATCACCCTTGCCTCCCTTGTCTATATAGTATCTGTGCTTCCCTTTGTCTGTGTCGGTTTGTCTGTTGATTTCTGGGTTTGTCCTCATCAGTTCACATCTCCTGTTCATGTCTGGTCGCAGAGCTGTTCACGTCTGGTTGTCCTCAGTCTGTTAATGTCTGCTTTACCCTCGGTCTGTTCATGTTGCCTGTTCCTGTTTCTTTAAGTTCCTGTGTTTCCCTGCTGTTCCTTGTGGTTCCCTGTGCTTGTTTTTTAAGTTCTTTTGTTTAATAAATCTGTCTGCACCGTCTCCCAAGTGTTGGCTGCATTTGGGTCCTACTTACCACTAACCCTTGACAAAAGTGACCATTTATGGAGGTGATACTCCACCCAAAAAATCGTTTACATGTCAATCATTTGTACCTGGCAAGCTTTAAAGGTAGCTGGAATGGGTGAGCCAACAGCCAAGTGGCTAAGGTGCAAACCACATGGGCGTAAGTTGCCCTGAGCAGCTAGTTGTGGTTTTAATTCTGGCCGGCCAGATTCTTTCTCCTTACTCTCTACCCCCTTGTCTGTCTTCACTTCCCTACCCAAGAAAGGCATAAAAATGCACCAAAAATAAACTCTGAAAAAAGCAGTTGTCACAAGAAAAAGGAGGCTGTGCTTATCTTTGACTCTTGGCCACTTGCGCGCTAATGCCCTTTGTGTGTAGGCCTTCTGCACAGCAGACATTCAGATTTATCACAGTAGGAAAAGCAGAGGTGGTGATAACATGAACAGTGGCTATATTCTATTCAAGTGTCCCAGTCAGCCATGACAGTGTGAGGGTGAGGCTGCACTTTCCATATTAAGACCCTGAAACTGAAGCAGCCAGATTCATCCATCATTAATTGTATAATTTAAACATGTGCTTCCCTACTGTGACATGTAAAGATGTCCATACAAAAAAAAAAATCATCCAGAGCTGTACTCACAGTTACTACTGATCTATAATCAGAACCTGTCTGCACACCTGCCCCTCAATCCCCTCAATCAACCATTCCCTGTATTTACCTGCCCACAACCAGCAGTCACTTCTTGTCTGATTTTTACCTGCCTACTTCTCTTCCAGACTCGGTTGCCCCTGCTGACTCACTCCCTCTCTTCTGAACACTAAATACTTTTAATTCACTTTCATCTTTCCTGCTTTTCTGTGCTCCTAAGCCCAGACAACATGTACCCGAGCTGTGACAAGGTTTGTTATTTATGGCAGAATTAAGACCTGGATATGAAGATTCAAATTAATTACACAGCGTCTATATTATGACTGAGACACAGTGTATTGATCCATGGCATCCACATGTCAATCAGTCTCCAGTGACAACTTGTGATTGGATTTCACTGCCCAGCACAAATATGTTAGTGCACCAGCCATAGTGAGAGTAAAGTAGACAAATGACCTCCCGGTGCACCACTCGCAGGCAGCCCAGGTACAATAAACACACCTGGCACAAGCAGCGTTGCAAACAATAAGACGGATATTCTGGTGTATGCCTGTCTTTCATTTTATGTCAGGATGACACAAGGAAATGTAAAATGTCCAATCAGTGGAGGGAGCGTGAAAAAGAGAGTGAGGCAAAAGATAACAAAGAAAACACACCTCACACATCACTAACCACAGAAAAATCTAGACGCACACAGCCGACAGTGGGCCAATATCTACAGTACCATGGCAACCTGCAGCTAAGCTTCACTCATATTACGATGTCATACAACCATAATTCAGGTTGGCCTCCCACAACTGCACGGTGACACACTGTCACTCCTCTTACAAGGAGGGCAAGCTGAGGACCGACCTTTGCTTTGGTCACCAGTGCACCTGCGTAGGTTTGAAGGGTTTCTTATTAAACCTGTTGTGTGCTGCTGCAGCCAGGTGGGTCACACGAGTTCACTGAGACTTGTTTACATTTCGACTTACACTGAGTTTGGGTTTCTTCTCATCCTCTGTGGAGGCCAACCGGGGCCAATTGGCCAAAACACCCGGCTGGTCAGGACCAACATGGGAGCTTGGTTCCGCGCTCTCCTTAACGAAGAGCCATTAACAGTCAAAGTCTTAACGGCCCTGCAGCTTAATGAGGGGACTTAACGAGCTTCTTAATGAAGCCCCGGCCATCATTACCACAGTGAGTGGTGGCAGCGCTGATTGAAAGCATTGCTCAGAGTCACTGTGGAGAAGGAGAACCCAGCCTAAGGAAACCAAATCCATTTAAGGCCAACCTCTCACCCTTATCTGTCCTTCCAAGATTAATAGGGAAGTATAATAAGGAAAACGCACTTAACCAGATATAATGGTTACAGATATTTTATGGTTACAGAGGTGGCACAGCTATGGGATATCTTCCAGCCACCTGTCGGTGTGCAAAAATATCCAAACAATATTATAACACAACGGGCTATCACCATATTTCACATCCGCTTAACGTGAATAATATGACATCTCATAACTCCTACATTTCATATCCCCAAGATATACTATCAAATATATTAAGAGCCAAACAATATGAAGCCACTGGCCACAAAAGCCAAATTTACTGATGTGTCACCTCTGCTTGGAGAGTGATTTCAGCCTGATAAGCTGCCATTTCCATTTTCCCTGGCGCCTCTTGTGTATGCAACACCCGGCCTCCCAAGGCTCCTAAATCTCTTCAATTACTTATATTATCATAAGGTAATATGCTTATACTCATATACTCAATTTCACATTTTTGCAATAACCATAAATCATCAAGCGAGGAGGAAAAATACTTTCTGCCAACCTCTAAATCACTTAAATAACTAATACCCCATATACACAATTTCACATTTCTGCCACACAATAAATCATAAAAACGCCAGGAAAATGTGTTTTTTTCCACAGCTGTGCATTAGCCTAATGAATGTGGATATTTTCCCCCACAAGTTCATATATGTGTGTGTGTGTGTGTGTGTGTGTGTGTGTGTGTGTGTGTGTGTGTGTGTGGTCGCTGTGGATATGTGAGGCGGACAGGGAGGGAAGTCATGTAGCAGGAAAAATTACAAAATGTGGGAAATCAGCTGGCAGCTCACATGAAACGCCAAGAGGCGTACAGCGGCATCGCAGGGGCGCCGCTGAGCCCTGCGATTGGCAGCGAGCTTCAATTCCCTAAACATATCAGGGAGAATTTGCAAGGGCACGCGGGCAGGTGTGAGAATATCCCCCCACGATCTCCTCTGGAAGCCCATGCAGGAAGCGAAGCTATTCATCTTCAGTGTGGCGACTTCAAAAGAACCGGAGGGCCTGCAGGACAACGGCAAACCCCGGCGGCCGCTTAAATTCCACACCGAGGCTGGGAGGAGGTATCGACGGGGGCTGGGACTGAGCCAGCTCTTTCATATCAGCTAGGCAGTGTCAAGCAGGGCAGAGGGGACAGGGTCTGCCAATCGATTTGGAGCAGGCTCAGCGACTCAGGGAGATGTCTGAGGAAACAGGCCGATCGGGGGAAAACGGTAGCGAAATTAATTTGGGACAGAGCCCATGTAGGTTTAGAGAGTCCGCTTGAAATGAAAGTGTTACTTGTGGCCAGCTTACCTGCCACTGAGATATCATTAGTTTTGCTTGAGGGTATGTGTAAGGGTATGTGATTGTGTGTGTGTGTGTGTGTGTGTGTACTGCACGTGTTTCCTACACAATATACGTGATCATTTTAACAACAGTCTTTCCAGGTTAGTGTTTGTGTGTGTAGGTGTGTGTAGGTGTGTGTGTGTTTCGGCCACAGTCTCCTTAAAGAAAGACGTGTAGTGACTCTCAGACTCCCTCTGCCCCGGCTCACCCTCTGCTTGGCACAGTCATTTTCACAGAATGTACAAGGAGCCAAAGCGTGACTAAGAACGTGTGTGTGTCCGTTTGTGTATTTGTGTACTTTGTGTGCGCCTCAAAGTGCCAGTGGCGCCTGACCTGGAGAGAAAAGAAACAGTTGAGCGCTGGCCAGGAAGTGAGGGGTGGTTAATAGAGCAAAGCACAAAGCCGAGGCCAACATCTACACAGCGACTATTAATTAAAGTCAACATCTCTCTGGGCCGGTTGTGATCAGCTCTGCCTCCGTCAGATGTCTCCACTCTGTCTCCCATCTGGAGAGCAATGGATCCCCGTCTGGACCTCAGGAGACCCGGATATACCACATAAACACACACGTATACAAACACAAACAAGGATGTGGACACAGGTATAGTCGGCTTGAATGATGTCCCTCGAATTCACGGGTGGGAAAACTGCATCAGTGCAATTCGTATTGAACAGGTAAGGGACTGTGTGAAAATGACTAGGGCTGGGAAAGAAGCTGAACCTTGTGTTTTATGTTACTTTTACTAGAATCTACGCAGCATTATTAATATTTTCTTCTTTCTCTTTCTTTCTCAAGATCTCCCCTAAAACCTCAACTTAACCTTCATGTTTAACAAAATCTTTTTCACATATTCATCAAATTGAAGATTCTTTAATGTTTTTAAGGACGTTGTTTTTATTGGGTCCAAATTTATGAAAAGTTTTCTAATAATTTCCAATACATTTCCTGGAAAGGACTATGTTATCTGGTAATACTTTGGGGGATAATCACATTCTCTTTGAAAGGAAAGCTTAAATTAATCCCAAGTAAAGATGCATTAGTTGTTATTATTAGAAACTTTATTCTTCATACACATTGTACTATATTCTTCTGTGGACATTTTTTAACAGGTTTTGTACGTTCACCTGCACCTACTGTTTACTAACTAAATCACATCTTGTGAATCACTGAAAAATAATTCAGAAATGATGTTCTTTTATAATAATAATAATAATAATAATAATAATAATAATAATAATACCACCAAAATTCCTCTACAACAAAAATGTGTTGTATTACAGCAATTGTGCACAACAATAGATTATGGCACATACAGGTGCACAGACTTGTGATTTTACCTCATAACAATTCAATAATTTAGGTAAAATGTTGTTTACAACCTCTCAGATCATCTGGCTGCTTGTCTCCCGCCCTGTCAGGCTCGTAGCTGTTCGTTTTGTCAGTATATCGTTATCAGAACTGAAATTCTGCCAAAACTATGAAACAAAGACAAGTTATAATTATCTTTTAACTTGAAAATTCTTTCACTCCAGTTCCAATGAAAACAATAATTGTCATGATGAGAAATCGACCCCTACGAGACGCAAACAAACTGTCATACCAAAGTGAAACATCCACAAGCAGAAAACGTATGCAAATGGGAGTTTCACCCAGGTGTGACACACATACGCGTCCACATGCATGCAAATCTCCACGCCTGCCCGACTCTAATCAATGCAGACACACATAACGAAAACAGCCTCCATTTATGCAAAGGCACACGATAAGGAACCCCTCACAGAAACAGAGGCAGAAACACAGCCAGCCTCTGAGGAGCAGTTGAGACTTCAGAAGACAGACCTTTGTTCTGCGACAAGTTTTAAATTCTGTCTGAACTTTCAATCAAACCCATTCTCGCAGCGGGTGTGGATCGGGAAATTCCCTTTTGTTCTGTGCTCACAGTAAAATGTCAAGACGGTATTGACGACAGTCTCCTCGCTCTCCTTGTCTGTTTGTCTTACAGCGAGACACGGTTTAAATATGTCATGAGCAGCAGCAGTTAATTGTTTAACATTGATCCACCATTGATTCAGCATTGGAGTTTGGTTAGCGTCGATTGCCTCTTTAATTCAGTTGTGGTGTGGACATGTTGCCCTGTTCTCGTTTGATCTAATTCAGTCTGTCTCTGGAGGGCACACTGTGTGGCCTCCACTTCATCACACACACACACACACACACACACACACACACACACACACACACACACACACACACACAAACACTGACTGCGAAATCCTTCTCTGTCACACTCACACACACACACACTTCCTCCCACTCACACACTTCCTAATAGAACATTCATTATTCATCATTATTAGACTTTTCCTTTATCACCATAAGCTGTTCAATGCTTCTCACCACTGTTCCCTTCCTCCGCAATACATTATTCAGGACAAAACTGTGCTTTTAGCCTCAGAGTATGCAAATCCCACTTTTGATTATCATAATCAGCTGATGTATGAAAGGGAGTGTGAGTGTGAGTGTGTGTGTGGCGGCTGGTCGGATGATTGTTTATGTTTTATTGCTTCAGCGCTCCACTCTGGTGGTGTACACTTCACATCATATTTTTAGCCGAGGGAGACGAGCTTGGAAAAGGCCACTGGAGGCTTAACTCACTGCTGTACATTTAAAGGGCAAATCGCCCACATATATGCCACCGCGTGCCACTGCCAAAAGGAATGGCTTTTACCATCGGAAAACCAAAAGTCTGTGTGTGTGTGTGTGTCTGTGTGCGTGTGTGTGTGTGTGTGTGCGTGTGTGTGTATATATATAAGGGAAGAGAGGTGTGCAGTAATGAAAGGGGATTTCAATCAGTCTTTATCATCTTTTTTCACTACGTTTTTAATAGTATCGAGTTTTTATGAAAGGATTGACACTTAGATGCACTGAATGGTTTATACATAAATTAAAGGGCCTATTTGTAAGTTTTATCTGCCGCCGGGAGCGGGTGGTGGTGATCGTCACTTGTCAAGAGCTTCAGCCATTGTTGTCTTTGTAATACAAGAGGTTATAAGGGGCTGAGATTGGAGGCTGCAGTGAGTCGCTATCAGAAAGTGAGGATAAAATGTATGGGGTGTACAGCATGTACTGTATGCTTTATTAATACTGTGTGTCACATCAGTTGAATTATCTCAGCATGTGTGTGTTTGCGCTGGCATGCCTCTCAGGATGCATTAAAAAATTAACCCATGTGTCTGCACGTTTCCGCAAGCTAAAGAGAAGGTTCCCTCCTCTCTCTGCCTTCTGTTTCCTCCTCTGCTGCTCTTCTGCTCCCATCTTCCTCCTCCTACTTCTTCCCCTTTGTCGCCCCCTTCCCATCGGGTGTCACCTATCACCCATGCCCTCCCCTGCCCTACTGCTCTCCTCCTCTGGCCTGCCCTCGTCATGCATCTCCTCTCTTCTGGGGCCAAAGACTTTGCCCTTTCTCCCGTGCTCTCTGCTACTTACACCAGCTGTTGTGCATAAATAATATCAATAAGCATGCAAAATTTTAATATATCTGTTTTTATTCCAAAGCTAGAGTAAACCATAGCAATCAGTATAATTCAAAGGTAGCTGATTTAGTTTTCGCCATGAATCAAAGTTTCAAGTTCTAGATGACCCAAAGCTTTGGCGCCAATAGCTGCATTTTTTCCCCAAAGGTTCAGTCTTTGTTGTTCCCCTAATTTTTCATCCAGCACCAGCATCAAATCAACATTTCAAACTTTGGTTTGTGACCAAATACCTGCAAAACTATTGACGCTCCCATCAGACCGTCCTCCCAAGAAAAACTACAGCAGTGGTCATTTCAGAAACGTGTTTATGTTCAAATGAAAAAGCTCTCTACAGGCCGCTGGAGTTATTACAGGTTATTATACAGTTATTAAACTTTTCATTTTCCAGCTGACACTCGTTGACGCTTGTTTTCTAACTTTAACCATGTACTTCTTACTGTAAGCATGACGACAGAGTCCTCTAACACTGCCCTCTGAGCAGCGCTGCATCTTCAGGGCAGACTGCAGACTACAGTGAGTTGCTATCGGAAAGTGACGAGACGGGACGGAGTGATGTGTAACAGTTTTGGACGCCACAGACAAATGGCAGCAGATGAGGAAACACTTGTATACATCGTTCTACAGGGCATGGACAAATTATCTGTTCTGTTGTTCAATTTGAAGGACTCTGTTAGCATGCTAACACAAATGCTGGACCAGTCCTCATAGACAAGTGTCGCCCTAAATAAGGTTTAAACCGCCATGTGTCGCTGCAGTAACACGACTGGCTTGATATCAACGGTTATGAAGCAGACGATTGGCATTTTCAGGGGAGGGGTGGTTTTGTCCGTCCTGTGATTCATTTTCTTTACAATGAGTATTACAGACTCAGAGCGCTGCTAGCACGGCTGTAGGCCTTTGTTTGAATTCAACTAAAGCGACCAGAGAAGACTGATGTATGATATGTGACTAAGTGAAACATGCTCTGATTCAGTTACCACATTTATGTTGCCAACACTGCTGCTTTTACTGCTGGAATCTAGTCTGAAAGAAATTAAAGCTCGCAGCTCCAAAGCTTGTCAAACTAACCCCTAATTCATGACGGCACTGTGTATAACACTACACTGATTAAAGCAAATATTACTAGTTTTCCAGTCACTGTGCTGTAGTGTGATTTAATACTTTCATATTGATAATGTGTTGATTATGGGCCATAACTGGGAATAACCAAGCTGAGATTGGTTGTGGGCAGATTCGCTGTAGCACTTAACTCGGCTACAGCAGTCAGTCATGTGTGGCAAGACACTGGTAACCTATTGTGCTGACATTCAAATCAGTTCAAATCAGACGTGTTAAGCAGCAGTGATGACTAACTAACCAGATCCTGTGCGTCACCTTACAACCCTTGCCTCCTTTCCTTCCCTCTCTCACTCTCTCTCTCTCTCACACACACACACACACTCTCTTTCTCTCTGTGTCACATGACTACTTCTCCTCTTTCGCATCCTCTGCCCTCCTCGCTCGTCCATGCCCTCCGCTCCCTGACTCACAAGCTCCTTCAGGGCCACAGAGAGAAGTGGCCAACGCATAAATATTAGCTCAAGGTCACGGTCACAGAGCTCATACTGGGCTATGCATAATCATGAATTCAGCTCCTGCAAAAAGCCTCTTCACTTCACATACTCCCTATGTCACATTAATGCTCACTGGCTAGAAACGCACTGTATTTCCCTCCACTGACACGGCTAACCTTGAAGGGTTAACCTCAGGTGATAATTCCACGCTCCAACTCCAATTTGCACTTTATTTTCTGTTACTACATTACCCTGGGTTGTTGAGGTTACACACACATACCAAGCTGCATTTCCAGGGTTATCTACAACAGCATTTTTATTTCAACTTGAAAAAGGCGCAGATGTATTCTAAGAGGTTCATATACTCTCAGAGATAAAAATTGTGCCATTCTCACATCTGGGGGAATGATGCTTTAAATTCAGATGCTCGCTTTGCTGATTTGTTCAACATTATCCCAAGATGAAACACGGGGGTATAAAGAGAGAAGGAAGATTGGAAGTAAAGAAGAGAAAGGAAGCCTGTGTTTCCTTTGAATTCCATCTTTAATAGACTCCACAGATTCTCCTCTTTTCATCCTCTTCTTTTCCCCTTCTAGCCTTGTTCCCTCAGTCATCCCGTCTATTATTTTCTCTATGTGATCCTGCACCCACTCAGCACTGAGGCACATTTGAATGTGGCCTCCACAGGGGCTTGAAATAACATGGTATTTAACTGCTTTCTCCATTCTCTCACTCTCTCTCCCTTACTCTCTTGTATTTCCCTCCGTGTAAACCCTGCCTGTTCCTGCGCTGATGCCCCTGATTCCCAGCTGCCTCTTTTCATAACCCTCTCTCTCTCTCTCTCTCTCTCCGGTCTTCCTTTCTTCAGCTCGCTTCAGGCCTTTATGGGCTGTGAGGTCAGCTTTAGAAACGTGTGTGATCTCTCACTCCTTCTCCTCCTCTCTTTTTCCTCTAACTGCCTCACACGTTCTCCCTCTCTTCCAATTGTAAGCCATTAACCTTTCCTCACTTTCAACCACTCACTTTTTCCCTCATATCCATCCTCTGTATATCCACATGCTATTAACGCTGCCCTCACTGTACTGAACATCCCTCTCTCTTTTTTTTAATCTCTCTGGTTTTACCCCTCTTCTTCTGCATCATCCCTCCTTGGTCCTGCATGACACTCTTGCTCTCTTCTCTCCGCTGTCTTGTTATCCCCCTCCTCTCTCCTCCCTCCCTCCCTCCCTCCAACACTGTAGTCTCACTCTCTAATTGCTGTCTCACCCCTGCTGTGCTCGGACCCGCAGGCTAAATGATTTCTACAGGGAGAGTAAGAGTGGAAGCACGTGAACACACAGAACTGTTTGCAAGGGGGGCATTTTTTTAATTATTATTGATGAGTTCTTTGTCAGAAGGTGCGTGTGTGTTTACAGATAGTGCTGCCCTCCTGTTGGCACAGTCACACGTTGATCTTATGTTTCATTTTTTATCTTTTGTGACTCTGTGCCGCTCTACTCTCTCCTTCTCTCAGTTTCATAAAGGACACTTTTATCTCAGTAACATTATCTATGACTTTGAAGCAGGACTTACAAGTATGTGCGTTCTGTGATGTGTTCGTGTGCAAACACAGTGTGGATTTTTACCAGTTTTTTGACATAAATATGTAGGTCACCCTCATTTCAAGTCATGATAGGAGATTACAGCAGCAGAGGAAGAAGTATCTTTTTTAGAAGTATCTTTCACCTACGTAAAAGTTGCAATAGAAAGAATATTTTTCTTCAAGGTACCATATTGTATAACAGTAGATGTCCATGTCTTTTTTGATTTTAAAGCAGATCTAGGTTCTATATTAATACACAGAGAAATGCACACAGCCTGTATTCAGAAACTCGGCCTGAAAAAAGACAAACCGTCAGGACTTCTGTAATTTTGTGATGTCACACAACAAAGCCGTCGCCGCTCTCAGCCATTCACCAAGCCCCGCCCACTGTTCAACATTGCAGGATTTGGTTTCTCTGAGTGTTTTAGCTGAAATCTGCTATTTTTTTTATTAGATCACTCAGAAAACAGTGAGCCAATCAGAAGAGAGGCTCAGATCCTCTCTTCTGATTGGCTCACCGACCTGTTGTTACTAGAGCTCCAAAGAGAAGCCTGAGAGAGGAGAGGAATAAAACTACATTGAGATGTTTTCTGGTTCTTAAAACCACAAATATAACATCCGTGTAAAATATGTGGGACCTTTAAGTAAATGTGTAAAAATATGACTTTGAGCATTTACTTAAAGTTATAAGATTTCAGTTGTGGTTGATTGAGGTGAAACCTGTGGTTACTGCTGGTAACTCCCAGCGTGCCATTTGAAAATGACACATTTATCAATCACTGGGGGCACAAAATGCTCTTTGAAAACCTACTCAACTTGAGATCTTAATAAAATGCTCTGAGTTTGTGTGAATTTGCTCCGGTGTGTGCATGAGTTGTTTCCTTTGAATTCCTTGTGTTGTTGAGTAAATCCTCTAATGCCTATAGCAGGAGAAATGTCAGCCATAAACAACATCAAACAACTAGCTTTGATATTATCAAAATGTTAAAAGATTATAAGTTTAAAGGGGTAATCCAGCAATTGAGTCATATATAGTCATTTCCATAAAGTTGCAAAAGAAAAAAAAGGGAGTGGTCAAAATCATTGCAGCAGAGGATGAATTATCCCTACTCTAGTCAAGCTTTAAAAAGACTGGGTACAGATACTACACTTCCCATGATGCAACTTTACAATGTCTTTGGTTAATGTGTTTAGTGTCCCAAGTCTATATCACAGACGTCCTGATAAAATTTGAGGTCTCAAGCCCAAGCTGAGTTATTTTCTCAGGCTTTAAGAAAGTTCTTCCATAGACATGGATTTTTTTTTTTTTTTTTTTACAGCTGTTTTCACAGTTTGATTGATGTGTTATAAAATTCATGTGGGGTGCATCTTTAAAGTGTCTATAAAAGATCAGAACCACACTCAGTATCCTGAATGTCCTCTTTCAGTATCATATGATCATATGTATAATAATAGTGTATTATTATCATAAAAATAATCACCTGTACGTGTTGTTGAATGTATATATTGCTGGGTAGTTTAATATACAAACATGCATCATATTGTATTTGTTGATATGTTTTGTATGTAAGGTAACTATAGCTTTGAAATGAATGCACTGGAGTAGAAGAATAAAGTCACATGAAATAGAAATACGAGTTAAGTAAAAGCGCTGTACCTCAAAAATTGCACTTGATTAAATGAACTTAATAACCTTCCACCACTGGCACGTAGCTAATGAGGAACGGGCTTTGCTAGAATGAGAGTCATAGACGAACACTGTGTGCACGCACACGTACACAGTTTCAAACACCAGCACTAAACTTCCTGTGACAGCCTCCCTCTCGCTTTGCATCACACCGCCAACTTCCTGCGAGCGCTTTCGCAATATCATGTGTGCACACGTTGCACCCAGAGGCGCCGCGCAGAGGCACAGGAGTTATCAATAACAGAACGGTCAATAACCGTGTTATTTATACATCTTTAGAGGGCCTTGGGCAGGAGGAATCCTTTAACTTCATTTTGCAGAGCAATTTTCAGCAGTGAATGTTAATGAATGATTCCACATAATACGAAAGCTAAGTATGTGCTACTCGGAGAATTGGTTGGTATTGTTCGCCGTGTCACAACCTGAAAGTATTTAATTACTGCTTCAAATTGACATCTACATATTTTATATTCACACCGTGCTGCAGAGTGAGTGTCATGTGTGGCAAAGACTATAATGTTAATTGTGTAATACAGGCACATTTCACTAACTATGAATTATGTATGTTCATGCTGATGTTAATGATATGCTAATGATGATGATAGCCTAAGTCCATTTCCTGTTGCGCTGATAAATTACATATGCATGTGTCGCCGACTTGCCAGGTAGCTCCTGCACTTGCGTTGTTATAAAAAGGTGAAACAGGGCGAGATAGAGACGCTGGAATTTCCTCACAGAGAGGAAGAAGCGACTATATATGTCACGTTTTCTCCCCACACAAGTCTCAGCGAGTTTGCATTTCAAGAGGAGAGTGAGGGGGGGAAGAAAAAGCTAATCAGAAAGGGGTGTTTTTTTCCTAATCCCAGCTCTGCTGAGGCGCCTTTTCTCCTCAAGAAAAATCTGTGTTTCTTTCGCACTGCCTCTGCAATCACTTGAAACCCCATTACAGACCATGTGACAGCATCAATTAAATTCACAATTATCACGGGGCAGACACACTCCAGCGTGAGAAAATATAGTAACATGGCATCGTCTGCAAAGCCTTTGTGTGTGTGTGTGTGTGTGTGTGTGTGTGTGAGTGAGAGAGAGAGAGAGTGTGTTGATCGAGAGCAGGAAACTGAGTCAGACAATTCACTACTCAAGAGTGTTTCTTGTCCTTTTTGGCAACTCTTGTGAACCTGAACGACTCTCCAAAAGCAAGATGCTCGAGTGAATATAAACTTAGATCTCTGACAGCATAAAGACGTTTCAATGGCCACTCCAAAAGCAGCCAATTAACAACTGCTAACAAACCAGCTGCTTGTTCTAAATACACAATGAGCTGTTTTTGATAAGTCTTCTAACAGTCTGAAATCAGAGGAAGTACTTATAAATATCCCTAGAAAAATTACACTGGGTGCTGCCACTGTGTCCACAAAGTTGGCCCGTAATTCATTATCAGTTTAGCAGCAGAGCCTTTGTCTCCCATTGACATCACAGATTAGAGTCTTGGCTCTTGTTTCCAGCTTTAGTAGAGATTTATCCAGACCAAACTGTCCGAGATCACACACACACACACACAAAAACAACACGAATCAGAGTTGCGGTGGATTTTTAAAGAGGCCACAGTTAAATAAAGAATCACACCTCCAGATATACATGGTTTGTGTGTGTGTTTGTGTGTGAATGTGAATGTGAACGTGAACGCGGTACAGTCGACTCGAAGGAGAGACACGTGTTGTGAGTCACAGGCAACTGTGGCTGCAGCTGATTTAGCCTGAATTTGGACTGAGCTGGATCTGGCAGGTGGAGCTGTTCTGGCCTGTACAGTCAATTTCTTCACGCTCTCCATCCCAGCTCTCTCTATTAAAGCACAATCAGGTCCCCGAGAGGCGAAAAAAACAAGGAAGCGTGTCCGCATTGATCTCTCTCTACCTATAGCACCGGCCTACACTGGAGCAGAGCAGGAGATTAAAAATTCATAAGCGTATTAAGATCTATAAGAGCATTATTCATGTGTGCCGTCACTGTCTAATACAGTAGGGTACTAATCATACGCATCTCTAGCCCAGCACACACACACACACACACACACACACACACACAGCCACAATAGCGTTCTGGGTGTACTCCAAGTGTCAGCACTATCATATGGGCATGTGTGTGGCCTGGCGTTGTTCCCTCCTTGAGTGCCATACAATGTGCTGGCATAAATACCTGCTTGACACAGCAGATTGGCACTAATGGCTTTACATGCAGCGCCATCTGTAAGCTGAACCATTAGCTCTTGCATCTTCTCCATGGCCACTAACAGTGGCTCGTCGCATTCACTTCAGAGCATCATCAGTTATAGAGCAAAGGCGAAAAAAAAAAAGAACAGGCAAATTGAATATTGGCTAATCATCGATGCACTCAAGGAGACTGTATACGAAGCTCTGCAGAGCTCTGCCCATCTGTGTGCACCTGGATATTAAAATCTAAAAACACAAAGCAATTTGGGCCATTTGGTCTATCGAGTGTGAGACACCTCCCGCTGAGCTGAAGCTCTTAACTACCAGCCCAACTTTGAGACACACACACACACACACACACACACACACACAAACGCTTCTTACTCTGTGGCTTCCAACAGCCTGCAGCAGTCACGCAGGGATCATTACTATTCATTTGCTCAGCAAACTGGCCACACAGGCTTATAAATTAGCTCATCTACCGCAGCTGGGTACTGAGACAGTTGGCACATGCTGAGGACTGAGAGCGCAGCCATTACAGTGCGGGGCTGCGAGACACCTTCTGTCCAGTCAACGTGACCTCCTCCACGCTCATCTGCTCACTCTTTCAAAGGAGGAGGGAGGGAGGGAGAGAGGGAGGGAGGGAGGGAGTGTGTGTTGGGCACTGGCGGTGAGACATGCCCAGTGTCTAATAAATTACATAGCAGAGCAATAGGCCTACAGCCCTGTGTGTGTTGTGCTGAGGGAGAATGCGGTGATAAATCCTGTCAAACCAAGTGTAAATCAGTCCGAATGAAACAGCATTAGCGGGACCTCTGACCATGAGGGAAGAGAGCTGACAGATCTGATCTACAGTGAAATGAGGGAGCACTCGGACTACTCTTGCTTTCTGCCTTGGGGGGAGGATCAATGGTAGGAGGAAAAAGTAAAGCTATTAATTCTCCGGGATATGTCAATTCCCATTGGCGGGGGCAGATTGGTAGTGATCATGACTTGCCCCATGGGCAGACGGGAGCTGAGGCTTTTCGCTGCGCCTCAGTTCACCATTGATTCATTGGAGTCTTTACGGCTACCTGGAACGCACCACATCGCAATGGAGTGATTGTAAATCAATTCCAATTGTAAGTTCATAGCACTGCACAGAAAAACTCTGAGCGCGACTGTGCGCTTAAATTACACTAACCACAAGCTGTGTACCTGTGTGGAGAAGCTATGGTTAAATAAGCCACGTGACAGACTAGAGTATGAAAGAAGTTTTTCTTTTTCCTTACCCGTCCGATGAGCACAGGTTCAGGCCCGGCGTATTCTTCGATCACGAAGAACTGGTTCCAGATCCAGCTCCTCCTGCTGCGAGAGCGCGGCCCCCTCCCCTGCGCGCGGTCACGCACCTCCTCCTTCACCTCTGACTCAGCTTTTTCAAACACGAGGCCCTTCCCGTCGTCGGGGACGACAGCTTGCATCCCGGCGTCTTTAGCGTCGCGGCTCCATTCGGGAGCTGGGTGGAGCTTCAGGACGTGACTGCTGTTGACAAGCTTCTTGTCTTCATCTGCGGGGTACTGAGCCGTGCTGAGTTCTGTTTGAGCGGTGTGAACCGACTCCGTTAATGGGTCTCTGCGGGAATCTGCTGCTCTGTTCCCCAGTCTTAATCCCAGGTGCTGCATTGTCAGCACAGACGGAGGAGAATCGTTTGTTTCAGAGGGAACGTACAGGGGGAGATGCTTTGCCGATATAAATGGTGGTTGCGTTTGGCTGATCACTACGTCTTCCTCGGGGCCGAGACTGACCTCGCTGCGAGGTGTTGACAGAACACGCACGAGGTGTTTGCTCTTGCTATCTCCATTATCTGAACCCCGCATTCCTAAGTTGTCCTGCCCTTTACTTAAAGATGGCTTGACTTCGCTTAGCGGATTAATACGAGTGTCAGCGCCCTGGTCTCGATTAAGATCTGGAGTGGTGACGGGGCTTACATAAGGAAATGCAGTCTGATTATCAAATCCAGTATGAGGCTGAGTGACAGCAGTATCTTGTCTGGGCATTTTCTGAGCCTCTAACTGTCCGTGATTAACGTCAATCAAATCTCTCTTCCTGCTCCGGCTGCCCTTGCTCGGAAAGTTCAAGCCGGGAACGCTCTGCATTTGGGAATTGACGATCCTGACTAAGTTCTCTTTTGATAGCAGCTTCAGGACGCCGTAGCTGCCGGTGAGGTTCAGCTTTCGGTTTGACTCTATGCTGAATCCTTTCCCTGGCACACCTGTGGTATGGACGTTCAAATCAGGTCTGCTCCTGGATCTAGAGCCTGATTTAAACCTGGTTTTATTGGAGTGTATATCGGGTTTGTGATGGATTGTGAACGTCGTCCCTGTCTTGATGGACTCAGCACTCTTGGTGTTGTTCTTTACCTTCTTCACATCCTGGTTTAACTCCTTGTTGTTGGCTAAAACGCGCGGAGTCGTTTCTTTCTTACTGACAGAGTCGACCTCGCGCTTGGGCTTGAAAGCTTGCCTCTCCTTGTTCGCCACAGATGGAGCGCCACGATTCGGCGACATCTTGGAATAAGAAAAAGACCCGGCGTCACCTGCCGGCTCACGATTAATCAGGTTCCTAAGAGTCACCACTGGCATTGCGTTTGCATCCACGCTCGCATCCCGTTGGTCCGCAGCTCTCACCATGTGCGATCCGCCCACTCCTCTCCTCCGTAGGATCTTACTGGCCGAGGCGTTTCCCGCGAGCCCCTCCCACAGGCACAGGGAAACCAGTAGAAGCAGATTTCTGGTAATCATCTTGTCTTGTGGCGAGATGTCCTAATTTAAGAGAGGTTTGCTGTGAGGCAGGCCTTGTTTTCCAGTTGTCTTCATTCTCCCCTCTGTTTTGCCTCTTTTCTTAATGCCCCCCTCCTCTCACTCTCCCATTCTGTGCCCTTCACACTGAGCTGGAGGGCAGGTGTCAGTCACTCCTCCTCTTCTGGTTTCTTTTTTTTCCACGCTGCCTAATATCTCCCTCTATCTCACCAAGCCGCTCGCTGCTGTTTTTTTCCCCGCTCCTCTTGCGAAGCGTCTCATTCAGTTTTCCACAGAGGGTTGAACACCCTGAGAGAAAAGATAAAGATAATTAAGTTAAAACTTTAATCATTGCGCTGCGTTAATTAAAAGTGGAGCGGCACAGACAGGTAGAACTCACAGACGAGCAGACAGGACAGACCTTTTAACAGAGCGGCAATCACATTTTCACAGGGCTTTTTGGGCCCAGAACACACATCCATTTATACCTTCATAATGACCCAAGTGTTTTTTCTTACATCTATTAGACAGACAGGGACAAAGTTATCATCATACTATTCTACATGGAAAAAAAAAAAAGATAGGATAACGCTATTAGAAATCGCTCTGAGCATTTATTAGTGAGAGCGACTGTCAAGGATTTCTGACTGCAGTGCAAGAAGGGGCCGGCTAGGATATGAAACTAGCTTCATATGGCTTTGATGTGTGATTAATTAGCTGGATTAATATTGTGCTTTGATCAGTCGGTTTGAATGTCAATACAGATGCAAGCCGTAGATGCAGATGCACTTTGTTGTGCGCGGCGCCTTTTCGAGCGATCTAAAAGGTTTCCTTGGCGTGTCTCTCATGCACTCGAGGCCTCAAGTGGAAATCCTATGCCAACTCAAAATGTCAGATATCAATCAGTGTGCTTGTTTTAAAAGATGAGAGCAGGCGCACTTCAGTAGTGTTTCAGTACCATCGGCCTCCACGTCTGACAAGTTCATAGCGTGACGATTTGCCAGACTGAATTAACACAAAAACCGTTTGTGCATGTTTGATTCAGAAAACTCCAAAATACTCTCAGTCCCTCGGAAAGACTGCATCCTACATTCCCCACAATGCAACGCAACAGTGTTTTTCACTAGAAATACCCTCTGCCCGGTAAACGCCCACATCTTTTAAACTCCACGTACTCACACGGTAACGTTCATACAGGACACAAATTAAAGGGATAACATGAATAAGTCATGCTCTATGCGGCACGTATGAAAATGCTGAGCAGGCGCAAGGGAAAGATCTAAGTGACTGAGAGAGGGTTCATTGTTGGGGCACGGGCTGACAGGAGCTCCAGTCACACAGACTTCTCAACCGGCTCGTGTTTCAGTAGGAACAGTGGCTAAAGTTACATCTGCGTTCAGATCTATGGGGAAGACATGAGTAGGCCTACACAGAGCTGGAACATGTGACGCGATATGTAAGAAAAACAGATGAGCAGCTCTTCCTCAGGTGAGCGAGGACGTTCGATGCAGTGAGGCGATCGTCCACAGTTACATAGAGAGGGATATTATAGTAGAGTTGCAACACATAAACCCCTTATTACAAAGATGGATGCACATTTGAGAGGTCACTGGTGCCAAAAACCATCTGCACTCATCTGGAGATGTGGAGAAAAGTGATATGGTCAGCTGAGTCCTTCTCCATATCCTCAACAAGTGGGCGAGTGCAACGGCCTGGATGTCTGACGCCTGCAGTGGGGGGGGGATCTGTCGGTCTGTTGTTGGGGTCATTTTGCTGGTATGGTTTCATCCAAAACACCAAATGAGGGGATATCTTTTGGAAGAATGGTGTCCGTGTGTCTTGCCTTGGGGAACTGTTGGGTTTCTCTCTATAATAACCTGTAACGTGCCTTGAGATAATGTTCATTATGAGGAAACATTATACAACTGTTTTTAACAGGCTGAATAATATTTATAAATGATGAATAGTTGGTGCACTGCCCCTTTAAATTCCACTTTCCTGCGGACAAAACTATCAAACTCTGTAAAAAACTCTGTTTCCAGTGTTTTACGTATTTTGTGAAACTTGTGTGTTGCGGGTTACGCGGTGCCACTTTGATCTCGTCCTGTGCAGCGTGCTGTGGTTTTCCTGGGTGTCTGACACATGCTCCGCTGTGGCGCAGACAGACCCTGTCAGCATATTCACTGGGGCATGACTGAAGATGGGATGTTCCTCCTGGAATACTCTTCACCCTTCTCTTCTCTCAGCTTCTCCTCAACGTCCTCAGCTTCCTCTCTCTCAGCCTCTCTGTCTATAAGCAAATCCTTTTGATGAACAGAATTTAAAAAAAAAAAAAGATTATCCACCCCCCCCTCCTCTGCACTCTCTTTTTCCCACCTCTCCCACTCGCCACCTGTCTCTATCTATCTCCCTAAATCTCCCTCTATCCCTTCTCTTTCACTCACTATTGTTTTAGCATCCTGTCCTCTCAGCTGCTCGTTCCTATATCCTCTTTTCCTCTCTCTCATCCGTGTCAATCACGGCCCTGTCACTGCGTCCCTCACCCTCTGTGCACTTTGAAGCTTCAATCAATCAACCAATCTCCGTCCTCGGCCTCGCAACATTGGAAGTGACAGGTGTCTCGCTGGCTACCATCTTGACGACAGGCTACAACACCATAATTGTGAATGTAAATCCGGTCGTCAAATGAAATAAAATGCTGCGAACGGGATATATCCACGAGTTACGCAAGACCGGCTGCAAAACGTTGGACAGATTTTACAGAATAAGTTATATATAAGCGTCACACAGGCCATTATAGCGGATGAGAGGCTGGGTTCGGCGGCGCGTTATCTCGAATGTACAGCATGAGGAGGTGATTGGGGTGAATTCAATGACAGAGCTCCTCTCTCTCCCAGAGGAACTTATCAGCTGGGAGTTTGATGGCCAGGCAATCATTGCCACGGGCACCTTGTTAACAAGCCTGGGGCAGGTGGCGGGATGCAGGGCAGAATATCAACATGGTACTGACGCCAGCTGAGCACAAATTTATAACATTTTTTTGTGTGGGAGGTTCTGTCAGCGTGAGGTTCTTTGAAGCACTGAAGCAGGAATATATAAAAAATAAAAAATAAAACGCTTTTATTCTTCAATTCTTTTATCTTTCACACCATTTTCAAGGCCGAACTTTCACTCAGAGCAGAGTTAAGTCATTTCTGTAACGTCCTGATCTGTGTCACAGCCTTTCACATTATACCGTGCACCTTTGGGGAGAGCTGCGGTAATGGCATTACCCTGGGTGCACCGGCCTGTACAGCAGTAAGTAAAGATAATTGGGTGCTCTGATTTAAAGCACAAGGGAGCTCGTATTTCCTCATTAGAGATTTATATAAAGTAATAGTACGGCAAAATTGTTGTTTTCATCCTTGTGGAACCAGCGAGGATCAGGATGGAGTTTTCACCCATAGCCTTTATGTACCGTAGCGCAATTTCACAAAGAGTAAATAGAGATGACAGGATGCTACACTGTGTAGCTCCAGGGAGCTCTCACTTCCTAATTAGAGTTTTATGAAATGTATAGTTGAGGTAAAGAGTTTAAACCGAATGATTGTAACTGTACTGGATTTCTTTGTGATTTCTGTTGCACCTACAGCAAGTTTCTCAGTGAACTGATTAATTGGAGCCATAAATATCTTAATTAATTTCCCCTTACTGGTCCCATCCCAGCCTAAAACTCAAATGATCTTTTGGATCGTTAGCATTGGAGGCAGATCCTCACCATCGATTGCGAGCTGTCACCAACTTAACGAGACTGAAAATTTTAATTACGATTCACCTCCTCGCTTGCTGTCTATCTTCTTTTTCCTCTCGGTAACCCTCCTGTCCAACAGGCAAACGCAGACAATCGCGCCACCACGGCAGCAGCACACCCACCCACACACACACACACACACACACACACACCCTCTCCACAAAAATGAACCACTGCACACGTATGTTGACAATACATTCTTCCAAAAATGTATTTACTTATGTATAGCCAAAAAAAAAATCCCTGGACTCACAAAGCCACATTCATCCACCTTCTCAAATGCACATTCATGGCGACACACACAACCTCCCCGAACACACACAGAACTCCTCCTCTCACCACTTATATCTGCCCTAGTAAGAAAAATAGAGAAAGCTCCGGGGACTGCTTCAGTGGACGCAGTGAAGTCAAAGAGAAAAAAAGGGAGCACTCTCTCACACCAGGAGGAAGGGGAAGAAACAGCCACCCCAAAAGAATTATGCATGGGGTAAAAGAAAAAAGAAAAAAAGGGAAAGCTCCGGAAAAGAGACAGAGGAGGAGTAAAAGCAGGGGAAGTTTGGTGGAATGGGTTGTGGATGTGTGTAAGCATGCGTGTGTGAGAAGAGGACGGGCGGTGCAGAGGGGGCAGCGTGAGGAGGAGGACCGGGTCCCTCTATAGAAGACTGACCGAGTAGTTTTTAAGTGCAAAGCGCCGTAAAGCGGCGCCGTCCTCGCCTTGAACCCTGGCAGATAAAAGCAGATCTGTCAGTGTGTGAGGAGGTGAAAAGCAGCGGGGGCTTTCGTCTATTAATGTATGAAAACCTTCTTCGCCAGTGTCCCCGGCCTCGTCTCCATCTCAGCCTTACTGATGCACTGACAGCAGGTGCTATCCTCCCAGGGGAGGCTATATCGCTTCAACCTATGGACATTAGATAATTCCCCAGAGGGGGGAGGTTTGCAGGGGAGGAGGAGGGAACAACAGCAGGTAAACAATGTGACAACTGTAAAGAAAAGAAAAAATAAAACAGCAGTATGAATTTAGAGTTTTGCATGGCAGAAGAGCTGTGAAATTCAGTCCACTTATGGGTGGCTGTTTGCCTATTGCTGAGATTAAGACTTAAAAGACTCAGTGTAACAGAGCAGCGACAGGGGGTTTTGGATTTGCTTGGCTTTCAGCTAGATCAATGAGGTTACATTAAATGGCAAGAGTCAGAGGCTTGTAGAAAACATCCAGCGAGAGCGATGCGTTTCAAACCACAGCATGTGCACGCAAAAGAGAAAACATGAGGGACGTTAAAAGGTCCGACATCGTTAGACGCCATTTTTACAATAAGGCGCAGGACTGAGCTACATTTTCAAAACTGCAGCTATTCATCAGTCAGCAACAGACGGAACAGCACGGCCATGTTTGTAGTGCAGTAGCTGAAACGCCGTGGCAAAACTCTAACCCTGTGAGATCATGAAAGTAGCTTTGAAGTAGCACACCACTGCCGGATAACAGGTCAAAAAAATAATGTTTGTATTTCTCCGTCAAGGTTTGAAGTCTGTGTGACGGAGCACTGGAGTCATGAGCTAGCTAGCAGAGTTAGCGGTGTGTGAGCCGTTTCTGTAACCCAGCTAATGTTGTTTGGTCCTTTAGCTTAATGTTGTGTGTTGTTTTGTAACAGTATTTGTTTTGGCGTAATGTAATTTAAAATCTCACTATTCTACATCATTATGAATAAAGTATTTTTCCAAGGGTGAAGTCAGATGTATCTTTTAACTCCTCACGCTAACAGTCAGCTAATGTAAATCTTGTCTGTTGATGCAGTTAGCTAACTGGCAGCTACTGAACGTCAACATCTAATCTCTACATAAAAAACTAGTTTGTGCGGTGCCGCCTCTTTTAATTTATCAATGTGTACTTTTCCACTCACTAAACAAATGAACCGCTTCCAGCAGAGCAAATGCAAACCCCTCCTCTGCCGCTGCTGCTGCTTTATCTTAGGCTACAGTATATAAACTGTGAGAGCTGCCATAAAGATCAAATAAATCTCGACAGGACACAGTCCAGAGAATCACAATGCCAGCAGAAGTGCCAATAGGTCACGACAGCGACAACATTTGTGGCCCATATTTTACTGCCTTGGCAAGAGTTCAAGTGGTCCTGAGTCTGATTTGTCTGGTCGTAAGGTAAAGTGCTGGCTAAGAGCGTGTGGGTATACCAGCTGTGACAGCGCTGACCCACTGAACGCCTGTGATTTACTGCTCCTCATTCAGGCCTTTCAAAAATATAAATAATGCATGGATATTAGAGTGTATGCATTATTGGTAAAAAGGCAGGAATTCATACTATGTCAGCCATCTGCTGTACACAGTGATAAATAAAATATACACAAAATTACCTAATTTTACTCAAACTTTTACAACCCTCTCAATATAGGAGAAATAGAATTTATAATCATTCATATTTGTTGGTAAAAACTGAGACAAACCCAAGACAGACAATACTGTAAATGTGTGTGGGCAGTCTGGTGAATAGTCCTGAATGCTTTCCCTTTGTGTGTTTTGCATTTTATCCAACATGGAGCTAAAGCGTCACAGGACTTGTTGAAGAGATAATATCGAAATATTCAGTGTAGGATTGTATTTTTATAATAAATGTGTTCCTGATGTGTGCGTACATTAAGATACAAATAGGAGGCTGACAAAGTGCAGCGATTAGTCACTTCCAGATGGCGTCAGACTGTCTCCAGCTGACCTGCGGATGCTGGTGTGGCAGAATACTTGCGATGCCGTGAGTTGGCACAGCCTCGTTTCCCAGATCAGCAACACTGGGCGTTAGTGCTTGTGTGAATGTAAAAGGCTTTTTTCTTACATCAAGCCTAAAGAACTGTAAATAATTTGTTGGTGGGTAGGAACCTTCCTTTTTAGTGTTGACAGTCGGAGAGCACACTTTTAATGACTGAGTAAATGCATAAAACAACACAGTGGTTGACAGGTAGATTGTGATATCATTAGAGTCCACTACCACCATCAGAACATCCTGTACTAAAAAAAAAAAAAAAAAAAAAGAAAGAAGAAATCCATCATAAAAATTCCTTTTCAAAGCACATGTTGCAGTTTGAGTGGAAAAGGCTCAGTAAGAGAATAAAAAAATTTAAAAAAAAAACATTAAATTGGGATGATAAATGATGTGGCGGACAAGAAGTGTAAACTCTGCAGGGAGAGCTGACGGGTAGTCAACTTCATAAAAGTGAGATGAACTTCTGCTGAGCCGTTCTGAGCTGAAACACAACTGGATTATTAAATAATTTTTACTCTCTTTCCTCTTCAACACCACCCGCTGTATGATTCGGTCCAATCCGTGCTGACATGCAAATTCTCTCTACAGTATCATTAGCCCGGCCTTTAATTAATCACCTCTATTACATTCTCATACATACAAATTACTGGTCCTAAAACCAATTTAATTTAGCTTTGGTCATGTCTGTTTTTCAGAGGTAGTACAGCATTTTGCACGAAACACAAAGGTTGATTTTATCTCAAATGGAGTCCGACTCTGAAGTTATAAGCGCAGTCATTTTTCTGACTTATTAACACCAGTACTGATGTGAAATCTTTGAATATAACAATGAAAGATAATGATCTACTCAGGGAGCTTCTGACTACATCGCATAGAGACTGCCAATTATTATTATGTCACTGAACTATAACATCATCTGACATCTCTCTAACTTTAGGCCCCCGTGACAAGTTCCAGGAGATGATCAGCTTCAATGATCTTCAAGCACAAAGGTCAGGGCATGTTTTTGTGGCGGGCAGCTCATCTGGTTTGAGCCAATGTCTTTCTAGGTGGGTGCTCAGTCTGCCTTTTTCTGAACGGTGAGTCATCAGCTGCCAAAGCAGTTACCGAAATTACACCTGATGCCTATCAAGCCTGTCTCTCTTCCTCTTCCGCCTGACTGCATGTGCAACATCAAAAAGCTATCTGATCCTTTCAACACACTGGCTGACATTTCCGCAAAAGTCCCCGGGTGTTGCAGATGGACTTTGTCTCCCCATACTGTGGCGTGTGTGTGTGTGTGTGAACAGTATGTGTAAGTGTGTATTAAGATTTGTGTGAGAAAATGAGGAAAGATTTTTTTTTTTTTTTCATGCGGACTGCTGGAGAAAGTTTGTAAGGAAATTGCCCACTGAAGGAGCCTGTTGGCAGGAAAAAGTCAGCTATCATCTCAGTGAGCCACAAACTATACTGAAGGTTCCTAACAGCACGTCATCGGGACAAGAGAGGCGAGCAGTGCTTGACCACTTAAAGCTAAAAATACACGATACAAAACTGAAACGGAACCAGAGCGGGAAGCGTTCTGTCCCGTAAAGGTTCTGATATTGTTTGTTGGATGTTTGTATCCATCAGTCTACTCTTGTGTGAGCAGTGAGTTGTTGTCTCCGGAGGGTTGACTACCAATGGGAGCAGCAGTTTTTGGACATTTGCAGGTAACCCTGGGTTCCTGTTACAGGTGACACGCTTTAGCTAGCTACAGACCGGTGCAGGTGTCAAGCTGCCCTTGACTCAGCTTCCACTGTTCTAGGATCAGTTATGATGTTTTACACACACACACACACACACACACACACACACACACTCACACACACACACACACACTATGAAATTTAAGTACATGAATAGTACAAGGGCTTTGTCGCCCCAGCTGTACCCCAGCAGAGTTACAGCACTGCACCTTTAAACATTGGTACATTCTTGTACCTACTTGTCTGTACCTCTAAAAGAACATTTCTGCAATCCTACTAACAAAAACATACCTTTATGTCCTGGTACAAAAACATACCCAGTGAAAAGGTACAGAATTGCTACCTAATGAGGTACATGTGCAGATGAGTGTGGAAATTGTACTTGTGCATTAGCAAATTACTTCTTAGAAAAGTCTTTCTTTCTTCCTAAATGCTGAGAGGCAGCAAGTAAACGTGCAAACTACACTGTGATTCATCATCTCAAATCAATACAAGCTGTCTTACTAATCACGTTGGTCATCGTTTGACAGCTTGATGAGGAGTTGGGGTTTATCGTGGAGCAGCTTTTAATAACTCCTTCGGCATTAAAGTTCTCACAGATATATTGTGTTGTTTCTTTAGTCGGTTCTGCGGCTGTGCTTGCCCGTCTGTAAAAGTCATTGCAAGCCACTGGTTAATAATCAGGTTAATAAAGTTAGTCCTTTATTTGAAAGGGAAGTGCTTCAGTGCACAGCACTTAAAGATGTTTTGTATGAGGTTTATTTCATGACACCCTTTCCCTCCACCTCTGCTGTTTAACTTTCAAGGGCGTCCCTTTTCTAGAAGCACTGCGCTGGACAAAAGGCTGGTGGAGAGGACACGGCAAGGTGGGAGAGGGTCATTTCAGAGATGAATAAACACTACAAACCCAAGGTTGTTGGTGATAATATGTGATGCATTGCTTCGGAGGAGATGGCACATTGCAGAATAAAACCAAGGCCACTGGCCAAGAAAGCAGGTGAATAATGACACTCGATATTCCACTTTAATCGGCCCGATTCTTTTTTCAATTTACATTGAAGGATCACTTTCATGTTTATCTCCCATCCACGCAGACTGAGAGTGAAAAGAGGCAAGATGGAGCAGACTTACTCTTAATGGCTGTTTAATACAATCAATAACCCTCTGCTGTGCAATAAAAAACTTTCTCTCAATGTGTTCTCTTCAGCTGTTCAGGGTTTTGGTCTCTACTAATATTCCCTGGTGAGGCTAGTTGCAATAATATAATATTTTGATTATGAAATGGCTTTTGTTGGAAGTGTTTGGTTTAAGTTTTTTGGTATATTTCTGTGGGTTAGGGTTAGGACTGCAAGCTTGACAAATATTCCTTTACATCTAAAACATATTTACCACACGTTTGCCTCCCAGCAAATGTAAAGCATCTACAGCCACACTATCAACTCTGTGAGGCTGTACTTAAGGCATCAGTATGCGTCAAACAAACTGCTTATCGGCCTGTCAAACAGCATCTGAAACGTCCATCAAAGTTTGTAACTTTCAGAAACAAACAATCTGACAAGGACGTCCTCTACATGCAGCAGTTGGCGACGAGCGCCGAGGTGAAAAAGTTGCCAGAATCTGAATTTCTCTCTTAAGCTCTCTTTTCCTTTTTCACACAATTACTATTATTAGTCACTTTTGGTGTGTACAACCAAATACAACACCTTTGATGCCTTCCATGAGAGACTGACGGAAAGCAGGCAGAATATTACTTTAAACTAAACGCTATGTGATGTTATATAATGTGCAGATATAACATTTACTGACGCTGATTAGAACGTCGTTACTTTTGCAGGTATTTAGTTCATTTCAGTTCATCCTGTGGGAAACATGCATGACAAATTTTATGGCAATCCATCCAATTGAAATTTTACTCTGAACCAAATAATGTCAACCTGCTAGAGGTATTATTGTAAAAAGTCAGGAAGTCATCAGGATAAATCTTGTACTAACCATGAATTTCTGTTCAGTAGTGGAGCTGGTAGATGTAGAAATCTCCCTGGATTATTCTAACCTGCTGATGGTGATAAAAGTCATTGAATCATCCTTTGCGGAGTATGAATGTTAAAAATCCAATCGGTTCATCCAGCTACTATTTGAACATATATTTCAGTCTGGATCAAAGAGGAGGAAGAACCTCCCAACTAACCACCCAACAGAACAACTGACCGACTAAAAAGAAACCTGAAACCTAGAAAACCCTAGAAATCTGCTGCTAGCATGGCTAAAATAATAATGAGAACAAATAGCTTCTGCTTGGAACCACTTCTCCCTTTAAACCAAAGCTTGTTGTTGAAAAGCACTAAACCGCCGTCCATCTTTTATATTTCAGAATACACAGTATAGCCGTGTCCAAATTCAAGGTTACATCTGAAGACTGATTGCGTCACAGTGGCGTGACTTGGTTGTCCCATTCGGAAAGTTTGTTTAAATGCGGCCAAGAAATGCGACCTTCCTTTCCTTGCCAACAAGTACTCCGACAGGTGGATCCTCAGTGGCCCAACCTATCCCAAGAATTACTGCACGCCGGTAATAAAAATAATATGGCAACAAACACGCGGACAGAGAGACGAGGATTACACTTTAAAATGTAAGTATCGGGTTTCAGATCAGTTCAAGGGCTAACTGTACAACTGTTAATAAACCAAGGGCCATATAACCTCAAATCTTTGTAAAAGAAAAAAAAAAAGGGCAACAGGTTGCTAGGCAACAGGAAGGGTTGAAAAGGGCAAAGCACTCTTTGATTGAACTACTTGTTACTACTTGAACTACAATTCATACACAGATGAGGAGTCCCAGGTTGCTTGGTGCATCATCCAAAAAGATTTGGATAAACTGATATAACGTTCATATAATCCATATAATTCATGCACTGAACTTTAATTTTCACTAATGTCCCCGGGGTCCCACTTTAGGACCCCTGGCGGCCCGTCACTCACTCTTACCGGAACCTCTGCTCCACCAAATCAAAAATATGACGCAGTTCTCCTTTTGCTCACATCTGTCCAACACAGACTCGCTATCAGTGCTTTGTCAGAAGTATCTTTCCCAAGGATGTTGTTGTGTCCTGTTTCCTTATCGTCGCCGGCTGCGTTCACGCCTCTGCTGCGCAACTTGAACATTGTGTGACCACACGGGCCTGGAAGCCTGTACCGTCACAGCAGTTAATCCCCCTCGTCGAAGTCACCAAGTCCCAGCCTTATTAGCATATACACCCACCCCTCCCCTCTTTGTATGACTTTCATGCTCCCTAGGTCTTCTCCTGCTCCTGACACCAGAACTGACAGTGTATTTTTGTAATTCTAATGACGTCGCCAACAATCTCAAATTCATTTCACTTTTGTCTCACTCTATTTGGGTCACTTTGTTGTTTTGTTTGTTTTCCAGCGGCTCAGGGCGACGGAGCAGATTGCAGCATGTTTAAGTCGCTATCTCGAGCAGGTTAGAGCACGGTGTCACCTTGGATAAAGGATGCGGGAATTAAAACAGAGTGCAAGATGTTGTGCAGCATCCAGTAAAGCATCAGTCGCGTAGCAGATGTTTCCTTTTCAGCTCTGCTGTGTAGGCAAGGAGTTCACTAGCTTCCCTTTTCTTTACTTTCCAGTAATATTTGTGGCGCCGTTGTTTTTGTTATTGGGACCTTATTCCATGCTAGTTCAAAGACGTACAAAGAGGCTGTGGGAGGATGTTAAGAGAAGATTTCCAAGCTGCTTTTGCCCGTCTTCGTGGTGTGTTGCAGGACGATGTAGGAGATCAAAGTTTGGCAGTGTTATATTTTCAGGGCGATTTTTTCTGCGGGGCACCTTCATGCTGTGTAATGTTTGGTATGTTCTGGAGCCGCTCCAGCGCTGGGACTATAAATTCTGTTTAAGACTTTAGGGGCAGACTGACACACAGTCACACCACAAACAGAAATATCCTCTCAAAACACGCACCATCACCTCACACCAGTCCCTACATCAAAAAAACAAAAACAAATGGAGTCTTTTCAAGGTCATCTCTTCCTCGGCGAAGGTGCAGTAATCTTCCCACCTCCAGCGTGTGAGGGCACATAGGTGGGAGTCGAGGTCGCCCTCCAACTTGCGCCCTGGAAAACCGATCCTCGGGGATGGAGATAGCAAGCATCAGACGGTGAAGACCTCAAGGAGAGAATCCCCTCCTCCGTCCTCCCTTTGTCTCTAATGTGGAGCGGGGATAGCAGGGGCCGCTGTGTTTAGAAAAACCCTGTGTTTCGCCCATAAAAACCACATCTATGGCCGTGGAGAAGCTTACACTGTAATCCTGCATGACGGATTGAGTCTGCCACTGCAGCACTCTCCCTCTCTTTCTTTTCCCTCCTCTGTTTCCAGCAGAAACTTCCATGGCAGCGGGGTGTGTGCTTCAGTGTGTGGGCACATACATTCGTCAAAACACAGCGTAATGTGTGTGTGTGCGGGCACGTATATGTCCGTATAATATGTGCGCATATATCTATGTTTGTGCTTTTTATGCATTCCTTCCCTCACCCCCTTCCTCTCTTAGAAAAAAAAACAAAAAAAAACAAGTACAGGAGCCTATAGCTGTGTATGTTGAGATTTTTGCACCAACAGTCAAGAGAGAGAATAAATAGATGTCAGTGGCAGGGAATGGAAAATAGGTTTCCATTTTTGCGAGTGTAAGAACAGAATGCAAAAGATCCCGTCTCACAGACTTGCACGGTACAAGAGAATGAATCCCAATGGGAAGTTTCAGTGGAAGCGAGAGCTGGAGAGGTATATAGATGACCTGGATTTTGTATCTGTACTCCCATGGCATGGATTACTGCGCACTGCTAGAAATGGCCTCTAATATAAAGGACATTTATGTGCTCACGGATCACTACTATTAGGACCCCTCTGAGCCTGATTTGCTGCTGTCTTTATCCATCCATCCTCTTGTCACTCTAGCTCTTTGTCTCTTCCCTCTCTCCCTGCGCATTCACTGTGTTTTTTTTTACCTCTCATTCGGTTTCATAATCCCCAACCACCATCACCACCACCACCCTCAACCTCTCTCTCTCTCTCTCTCTCTTTCTGTCTCTCTTACTGTCTCTCTGTCTCTCTCTCTTTGGGTATTAGGCATTCAAAGATCTTTCAGTGGCATGTGGTAGAAGTTATCACCCCATCTCTCTCCCTCCCTCACTCTATCTCTCTAATCTTCCTTAATCTTCCAGCCCAGAGTGAAGTGAGAATTAGTTTCTCACTCTCTCTCATCAATCTCTTGCACCTCCCCTTCTTCTTCTTTTTCTTCTATTTCCCCCCCCCCCCAACACACACACACACACACACACACTCACTCCTCTGGATCAACCTCGCCAGCTGCTTTCTTAATCCTCCTTCTTGCTCAGTTTGTCTCCCCTCTTCTCTATGGTCTCTTCTCTCATTCATGTCATCAACAAAACTGCAGAGGTCATTTCTGCTTTGCCCTTGTGTATGTCTCTCTCTCTCTCTCTCTCTCTCTCTCTCTCTCTCTCTCTCTCTTGTGCGCTTTCTCCTTTCATTTCCACCTGTTTTTTCTTTTCTTTTTTTCCGATAAGCTCTCTCTTCAAAAGGCTCTCGGGACTTCTGCATCAACCCAGCCTGTTAACCCTGCGTTGTGTCCTTACCTGCTCACCGTTCTTCTTGTGCAAATCCTAATTTTTCAAAAAGCTGCTTTTCATTTTTAACCTTTTTAGGGTTTGCATTGATGATTTTTGCCGATTGTACTGGACTGAATCTCAGCGTCAGACTCTACCCTTCAGAGCGCAGAACACCACTTATCACAACCATCAACAGCAGCAACAGTGTACACTGTTGGCAGGCTACAGCACCACAGAGAGGAATTAATAAAGTGCAGTTAAAGGCCGGGAGTGGAGACTGTCCCCTTCAGCACATCACCTCACAAACCCAAAAATATATCTTTTCAGCGCCACGGAGAACATCAACATCATAATACAAATATTTATGTACAATTCTGTGTTCTAATTTTCCACCATGCTCCATGTCAAGAGTTGTGTGTGTGTGGGGAAACACTCACTTCGTCCAACGTGCACCTGATGTTATTTTCAATTTCAAACCCCCAGTGGAACGCTTTACTTAAAAGCACAGACTGAGCTCAAGAGAAGCACAGCCGCAAATGCAATGCATGAGCAACCACCAGTGTAATTAGCTGCAGTTTTAAAAATATAAATATGTTGCTTTTTTTTTTTTTTCTAAGTTGTGCCAATAAAAGTCATTTGTGACTCTAAAAAAAACTCCTCCACTTAATTAGCAAAAGCACCTTGGCCAGGAAGTGCCACAGAGGGAAAATGAATGTGCACTAAATGCTCCTCATCTTGGATCGCCTCTGCTGCGCTGCAGAATTTTGATTCCCAGATCTTACTAATACCTACACTGGTACATTGAACAAGAACAAAAGCCATATTCAACGAGCGACATGGTTGACTAATTTACTAAGTTTCAAAGAAACGCTCTGATTGGGCTCGTATGCATAAGCCAGTGCGCCACACCGGAGCACTCTCATATACACTTTACAGTCCCAGAGGATGGAGGGCGACAAATGAGTATTAATTCCACTATTTCTCATTATCAGGGCGCCATTATCATGATGAATGTTATCCTGCGCGGCGGGAGCCCTCAGGATCGACAAAACAGAACGCTGTGTTTAAGGCTGGAAATTCTGTACGTTAACAAGTTATTTTCAAGTAGACAAAAGAAAGGAAGACTGAAGAGAAAAACTGCTTTTTAGTCCTGATCTTAACAGTAAAAGTGCCACTGAAAAATCATTCAATGCTCAACTGCAGCTGCTGCTTTTCAAACAAAAGGCACAACAGAGCTAAATGATTATATCATTTCAGCATGTTAACATGTCCACAATGACACTTTTAACATGTGGGTGTAATACGGTCTAACCCTTATTTTAGTTAGCATCCATATTAGCTCTAAAAATGAGCTAATTAGCACTAAACACCAAGTACAGCTGAGGCTGATGGGAATGTCAATAGCTTTCCAGTCGTTTGGTCATAAACCAAATCACTGGACAAAATGTTGAGATGATGATGCTGCTATAGATGAAATGTCAGTGGCTCACCAAAGAGATTGCAGTTCACCCCGAGGGGGGACACGAACATCTTTACCCAGTTTTCATTGCAATCTGAGAGTTGTTGAGATATTTCACATCTCACATCGAGATAAAGTGTCGGCCCGTAGAGCCGTGACGGTGACGTGGCTAAAAACACAACATGTACAGTAGCAGTCAAAAGTTTGGACACACTTTCACATGGGCCAAACCTTTGACTGGTGCTGTACATAAAGGTTGCAGCTATAGTAAAACGGGCTACATGTGCTGTTTGTTGAGTAAGTAACGATTAGAGTTGATCTGATTCTGATACTAGTAACTGAAATGCCTCCAATACTGTGTGAAATACTGGATAAGGAAGTTTATGCACCAATCTATTACCTGGTATGTATTGATAAACTTTACGGTTTCACACCCGGATAAAACGTCAGATACCCCATAAACCAGTTCTTCTTCGCTGCTCTTAAACAGCAGCCTACACAGGAAGTTGCGCAGCCACTGGCAGCTACAGTTATAGATCAGCCAAGGATTGATTTCTGGTTAAAAAGTGTAACATTAGCCACTGGCCGAGGTCACTAATAGGCGGACCGCGGCCCATGTCCAGACCCTGATGCTGTCTTATACGGACCTGGACCGTATAAGTGGTTTCCACTGTAACAAGAGAGACTCTATGGCATCATATTTGTTCATGTTTTACAAAGGCTTTAACCTGAGCCAGGCCACACAGCAACGACAGCAATCATATCAAATCCGAACATTAGCATTAGCTGTTAATTGGTACTCGGCCGATACGCAAGTTCAGGTATTCGTGAGGAAAAGATGCTACTGGATCATCCGTAGTAATACTATTCACAATAAAAGCACACATTCCTCTACTTCAGATAAATATTCCAAATCCTGTTTGAGTTATAAATGGGCCCCAGAGACCTTAATACTTGATGCCAGACCTTGCCAGTAGCCAAAATGTATCTCTTAGTTCCTGTCAACTCAATCTGTTCTGTCAGAGAAACCTTGAGCAAAGCCAAGGAACAACATGAGAGCAGACGTTCGGAGTCAGATAGAGGCAAAAGACATTAATGTAGAGAGGAAAAAAAGATTAGCAAGAGTGGGATAAACAGATAAAGAGACCACACACATGATGAAAAGAAACAAAGTTTAAAAAAAAAAAAAAGATAGAAGGACGAGAGGAGAGACTCACGTCTGGTAATCCCAGCTCCTCCTCCCCTTTGCTGCCCTTTTCTTGGGGAAAAAAAAAAAGAGGAGAAATGTGGGGAGTTAAGGCGAACGAAAGATGGATGAGAGACGAGACTCGCACTGAGCTAAAATTGATAAAGGCTGATTACAGTGTAGATGAATGCTGGGTCAGGTTACTGCCTTAATCAGGAGTGGATTTGCCGGCTGCACGGCATGTATTAACACAGTACAGCTTGAGGAGTTGGGTTAATTCAGCGCCAGAATGTTTTCGAGAGAGAAAGAGCTTTGGATAGTTTGTGCCGCTGAAATCGAAGAAGAGAGCTGGGCGCTAGTCATTAGCATGCATGCAACAAAGCATGAGAAATCACATTAATCGCAGGGAATGCTAATGGCAGTGATTGGCATAATCACAGCAACACGGGCGGAAGGGGTGAGACGACAGGAGGTCAGCCGTTTCTCTAGTTATTATTCTTTCATGTTATTCCACCCCTGCTGGTGTGGCCCCTCGATAAATAGCACCACTTTGTCTCACATCCTACTGTTGATGATGGCAGTTACGCCATATCCATAATCCTGACGCTTACCTAATATTGTGTTCTTTAGTCTAATTCCAACAACTTTTGTGATCAATTTTTCAAGTGAAAACCGACGGCATCATGACTCAACACCAGAACATCCCACATCATCGCCGCTTCACAGCTGCTACTATTTTTCAGTTCTCCCTTATTTATATAAGAACTGGATGGCAAACAGGCTTTTCTATGCATGTCTGTGTGTAGGCGTGAACACTGCACGATTGAGAACAGCTACTGCAATAACAAATGGACTGCAGGTTGCGTTCCCAGTGGTACGGTGGAGCTATATCCACAATCAAAGCAATTAACCTGTATACGTCTGCTGGGATCTCCGGCTGTGGGGGAGACCGGGTTTAACACTGTAACCTACCAAAGTCTAGCTGGTAGAGGGCATCTGTTCAACAAATCAGCAAAGCTACAGTATGTAATCACGTTTCACACCACGCTAATCACTTCAGCCTAATTTATCACTGCTATGAAAACAATCTTATGCGCTATTAAGGGAGAGCAGACAAGGAGGAGGAGGGGAGATGGAGAGACAGGAGGAGGAGGAGGAGGAGGAAGCAGAGCTGTGAGAAGGGAAACAGAGAGAGAAGAGGGGAAATAGAGAAAGCAACATTGTGAACATGTCCAAAAGGGCTCTGATTTGTCTAAAGCTCACTAATTCAATCTTGGAAATCCGATGGAGTGACTGAGCCATCCCCCTTGCCCTCCCTCCTCCTCGTCTTCCTCCTCCTCGTCTTCCTCCTCCCCCCCCCCCCCCCCCCCC
>NW_019525230.1:230646-247517 GCF_002814215.2 Seriola lalandi dorsalis
CCCCCCCCCCCCTACGAGGCCTCATCTTCACCATTTGAGAGCAGAGCTCTCAAAGTCCCTAATCCGGCTTCTGATAGCAACACCCTGCAAGGAGGGAGACATCAACACCATGCAGGGGTGGGGAGAGAGCGAAATGAGTGGCAGAAGATGGAAGTCTGCAAAACAGAGGGGAAGAGCAGGCAGACAGAAAGAAGAGGGGCGAGGGAGAATAACAGAGGATTGTGCGGCAATTGAACTCAGTCTGTTGGTCGCATCAAATTCCTCTTTAATTAAAAGTCTAAATCCTCCTCACTTTAAAGCCCCTACTTTATAATTAACACTCTGATCTTACACCCCCCCCCCCCCTCCACACTCGAAAAGAAAAACAATTAAAAACTTTTGCGATTTTTTTTACTTCAAAACCCATTAAAAATGGCCAATGAACAATGGTGCAATATTGAGGCAGACCCCCACTTTGCTCATTAGCCGCTGGTTAATTGATCCTAACGGCAATGTTTACCAAAGGGACGCTAAAGACGAAAACATTATCATTTTACCTCGCCTAATTGCAGTCTTTAAAGGAGGGGGGCCAAAAGGGAATATCTGGATGTTTGAGATCACAAGGAAAGTGGATTTGAGAGGATCCTCTGTGGTTTGGTCTCTTAGGGTTTGCAGTCGTTTTACAGCACTTATAAAAGGTTATGAGATATTCAATATTACATACCTAAACAATTTAGCTAGAGAATTAAACATGGTAGGTACGGAGCACCAGAGACAGAGATGCTGTAATTTCTGGTGGTCAGATATCAATATAGTGCAGTCAGTCGTACCCGCCCTCCACTCAGACCACGGCACAGGCCAGACACCGCTCATCCATCAAAACTCCATTACCCAAGATCCATCATAATAGCTCCCAACAGCGAAGACCGAATGCTTTTATTTTTCAGAGGGCCATAAATACACTCACAACTTCCTCAGTATTAACTTTCTTCTGGCCCCCTTTCTCAAAACAATTTCGAGTTTTATTTCTTCCTGACTTTGTCTCTCTGCCGCTCTCACCTCGGGTCAGGGGACGGCTAATGAAAGGCTGCTCTCGGAGGAACACGGGTGAGACATATCATGGTGTCTCTCAGCCATCTCACCATCTCTCAGCCTGCTATAAAAAATTCAGGGCAGCTGCTGCTGTCCCCACCAGAGAGCTTCCCTCTGTCATTAAGCCACCTCAGGTGCAGCCCGGTGCACCTGTCTTCTTCTACCGCTCTCTCTTTTTTTTCTCCCATTGTTCAGTTCCAGACATTATCACTATATCTTATCAATATTCAGTCCCCTACTTCTGGCCTGGTCTCTCCTCCTTTACAGGTTTGCTTCATCAAAGCGCTATTCTCCTTAGTGTCCTCATTCTCCCAACCTCATTTCCATCCCTTTCTTTCCTTTTACTTATTTATTTATTTATTTTATGTCAAGTAGAGTGTGATTTGACCCTGATAATGTATTCCCTCTCCCACAATGGAACGGAAACAAGGTGCAGATGCAAAAATTGATTTTTCCTCAGTTATGTTTTTTTTTCTGCCTTCTTAATGTCAGCAGAGAGAGGGAGAAAGGGCATCGGGAGAAAAACGCACGGCGTTATTAACATGAGTGATGATGTCGTTAGCGTGATCCCCAGACCTGTCTCGTCGCATTGTTAGCATGTTTGCGGCGCACCGTGACAATTTGATTAGCAGCTTTGGATGTGGAGCCATTGTGCCGCTAAATCAAGTCTGTCAAAAGGGGCCACGGCACAGATTGACTGCCATCTCATGTTGACTCGCAAACTCACAGTGATGAAATAGAAGCACGCGGAGACACGGACGCAAACCTGCAGAAACATGAAATGGATGTGGTGCACACATGTTGTGTCCTGGTGACGGTTTAACGACGTCTTGTTTTAATGTTCCTTCTTATAAATCCCTTCAACATAAAAATATATTGACACTGTCTAATAAAAAACATTTTCACACTTACCTCTAGGAGTGTCTAATCAAGAAGATAGATTTGGTTATATGTGTGAAGGTTTTCAGATTTCTGCCTGCACCACGATACAGTGGAAGTGACTGGATGTAATAGATGTATGTGGTGCTTAGAGCATTATAACGCGTCTTCCAGGATCTCTGTCCTTGTTTGTTAATCCAAAGAGCTCGCTGTGAACCGTCTTTATCTGGACGACCGTCAACAGGAAAAGTAGTTCCTGTGAAAACTGTTGTAAGGTCTGCGGGCCTCACAGAGTGACGGCCGAGTCACGTCAGCATTTACAATGAGTGACACGACAGTTTAAATCAGTGGCTTCGCTACAATCTGTGGATTTGCTCACGAGGGGCAAAGTAAATGCTTGAAACATGATCTTGCACCACTCAGCAGTAACTGTCTGACCCGTAGAAATGGAGAGCCACGCAGTCCAAAATGAAAGAAGCTTATTAGCTGTGTTGAACCATCCACTTCTAATCAACCCCCCTCTGTCTGGGTCTAAACGGCTGCACTAAACAGAGAGGCAGGTTCTGAGACAGGAGGCAGCGGTGCAAAGAATAAACCGTGTGAACTCGCAGGCCGGTTAGCAACCGAGGTAACAAGAAAAAGAAGAGAGAAACTCTGAGAGCTAATGCGGCTGATTGGCCCGCCTCTCTAGTGCTTCAGTAGTTACACCAACTCTCCCGGCGAGGAGGCGCCGCATCATCGAGTGAGTGTGGACGAACTGTGCCGCGCTGCTGGGTCACTGAGATCTGAGAGAGACGCTGCTGTTGAGGTTTGTTTATTATTATTATTGAAAAAGAGTTTAACACATAAAGAGCTATAAACTCTTTGTGCAACAAGTTTCATCCCGTTTTGAAACTATGTTGAATTATATTTTCCCTATCAAACAAATAAATAAACTGTTCCCCTCTGAAGTAAGCTCCTTCCTACCCAGAATACTTTGAGAAAAAACGTAAAACTGCCACATGTTTAGACCTAACCTGCCCTTGTAGAATCCACATCCTGATCCGAGCATGAAGGCCCCAGAAATGACTCGACTAAAAATGAAAAAGACTAAAAGAAACCAACGCAAAGAATAATGATACATTTCCAACGCTGTGCACAAAATGAATTGAAATCCATTTACTCCGTAGTTTCGTGATGGAAGCTGAAATCTCAAAACCTGTATAAATAAAATTATCTTCACGGCAAAGTGAGAAAATGTGACCATCTTTTCTTTAATTTGAACGAACCAGACCTTTAAAACCCTCCCTACACTTCCCTCTGTGCCTGTTTCCTTCTCCGTGCTTCCCTCCCCTCTCTCTCTCTGGAAGTCCCCTCTCCGCTTTACAACCCTCATTTCTTCCCTTCTTTCCCACTCAAACAGAATATCGTCAATTATTTATTCATCTCTCCACTCAATAAAACTGTCCTAATTGTCCACGCTCTTCTCTCGCGCCTCGTCACGCTCCTCTCAGAGCACTCACTCTCTGGGCCACCGCCTTTCACACTTTCCACTTCACCTCATGTCTCTCAAGTTTAGTTTTTTCCCCCTCCTTCTCTTTCTCTGTACTTTACACCCCGTCCTTCACTCAATGCATCTCCACACCCCTGCACCTATTTTTTCTCCTTCTCTTTTTTCAGCCTCTCTGTCATTATCTTTCATCCTCTCTACCTCGCCATCACGCCTCGCCATCACCCCCCCCCCGTCCATCCTTTTCTTTCCAAATCTCCCACCCACCTCCTGATCATAAGGTTGCCTACAGTGGCCTTTTTTTTCATTCAATTAAGGCTCTAGTTTTGCTGTTATTGTTACGGCTAATAATGAAGGCCCCGACGTGCAGCTCGCTGGCAGGCCGTCAGAGGCGCCATCATCAGTAGGCGCCATCCCTCATCTCCCATCTCCGGCAATCACTGGCCTTATTACTATCATCTGAGAGGAGAGGAGGGCACACACACACACACACACATACAGACAGTGGTGTGTGTGTGTGTGTGTGTGTGTGTGTGTGTGTGTGTGTGTGTGTGTGTGTGTGCAGACAGAATGAGACAAGTAGGGGGTGGATGGATGGATGGAGAGCCTGAGGAGAAGGGAATGAGAGAAATGGAATTGGAAGACAGTGGAGGGGAGTGACAGAGGAGATTTGTGTGTGTGTGTGTGTGTGTGTGTGTGTGTGTGTGTGTGTGTGTGTGTGTGTGGATGCTGGGTGGTAATGTGTTTGGCTGGTTGGTAGGTGGGTGTGTGAGTGAGTGAGTGTGTGTGGGTGACAAAGAGAGACAAAGCTAGAAGGAGTGATGAGATTATTCTGCGTTAGTGTGATATGTGCATACACAGCGTCTGCGCATGTGGGTGGATCTGTGTGTGTGTGTGTGTGTGTGTGTGTGTGTGTGTGGGATGCCGGAGTGGCAGGCATGAAGGGAGAGATGTTGAGTGTGTACCAGGAGAGTGAAGGCCCCTGGAGGCTGTTGTTGCATTTTGAATCCAGGACGCACACTGACATGAATGTAATTGGTGGAAACTAGCTTGGTTTGTGGTCCCGTGGAAATGGAGACATAGTAGTCCTCTTACCATCCGTCCCCTTTACTTTATCTCTCTCTATCTCTCCACGTCCCGCTCGGCCTTTATCCAATCTTCATCTCTCTGACTCCTTCTACTCTTCCCTCCTCCCGTTCTCTCGTCTTGTTGATGTTGCTTTATGTACTGCTGAAACCTACTCATGTGTAAGACAATTTCCCTTTGGAGCAGTTAGAGTACTTTTCACTTCTGCTCTCATTCACAGTTTCACCTCCTCTCCCCACCCTCTTCCCTGTCGTCTCTTCGGTTTTTGGTGCTTGTTGCCTGAAAATATTTGCGTGGCCTCTCAGTGGGTAGATGTGAATTCTCATGCCTTTCCCTCGACCTTGCCTCGCTATATATACTCTCTCTTCCTTCCCAGCTCATATGATCTTGACTTGCCTCTTCATTATGCTCGAAAACCAATCAACCAATCACTAAATATCTGACCATCTCCATCAGGGTGACACGTCTCCCTACGACCTTGCAAGGGCCACACGCCATCATTAAAGGTCCCATATTGTAGAAAGTGAGAAGTCCATGAGTTTTTGGTTTGTAACGCAGGTCTAGGTTCTATATTAGTCCTGTGAAAGAGAAATGCACAAAGCCTGTATTCAGAAACTGAGCCTTTAAACAAGCCGTCAGGACTTCTGTAACTTTGTGATGTCACAACTATACACTGCCCTCAGCTATGCCCCAAGCCCCGCCCACCGGGACCCACCATCCAACATCGCAGGATTTGGTTTTTACCTGAAATCTGTTATATTTTTTTCAATCACTCAGAAAACAGACAGCCAATCAGAAGGCTCAGAGCCTCCTCTCTTCTGATTGGCTGACCTGTTGTTGTTAGAGGCTGCGAGAGAAACTGGAGAGAAGATGTAAAAAGCTTCACTGAGATGTTTTTTGGTTCGAAGTACCACAAATATATCTTCTTATGGATAACAAAACACCTGAAAAGTGTAAAATATGGGACCTTTAAGGTTTAAAGTTTTTGGAGGCAAATAAAAAGAAAAAAGATTTGAAATACTTGAAAACTGAAAAGATCCTGACCTTAGCATGATAAGGTTATATCTGCTTTTTTCCTGTCAGATTCACTGTTATCATAAGAAATGGTTGTAAAATGGGCTCCAAGTCAAGACATGCTGCGGCAAATGTCAGCAAGCTGGATCCTCACGAACAAGAAAAGACAAAAGAAGAAAACATCTGCACTTTTTTTTTTTATTTATTATTTTCACATCTCTTCGCTGCCGTCTGAAATAAGTAATAGGAGAGTGAAATATGCAGGAAAAAAAAAAGAACACAAGGATGAATTGCCAGCAGCCGTCTCTGTCTTTTTCAGAAGAGAGCTCTAGTAAGCACCCAGTTGGCTTCCTAACTGTGGGTAATAAGACAGCTCCATTCCTCACGCAGAAAGGTGTTGAGTTTTTTTTTCACTCCCGACCCGTCACTCATGATAAATAGCAGCGATAGAGTTGAACTGTAGTGGTCTCACAGGCCCCAAACGCTAAATATTTTTCAGACTAGCACCAACCTACTCTCTCCGAGGGGCGGCAGAAACACTGCGGCCGAAACGTCCCCGGGCTTCTTTACCACACCTTGGTTGAGAGAGCAGAGGTGCAAGGGTTAATCCCTGAACTGTGCGCTGTTACTTCTACATTCAATTACCTCTGGTTAATACGCCCGTTCAACCTTCCCTGTCAGTTGTGGGAGAGAAGCCATTTCCCTCTTAATTCTGTTCGAAGGAGTGTGTCTTCAAGGAGAGCAAGGTATAAAACGCTCAGCGTATTTCTGAGAGACCAGTGAGGCAACGGGGAATGATTTCGTTTCATAAACATGTTACGCATAGTAGATCCACGCTGATTGGTGTCAGGCTGATTGATGGAGTGGGAGGGCGAGTTAATATGTGAAGCTACAAGAAGGCAAGCTGTGAAGTGCAGAAGTTGCATTAAAAGAGCTGCAGAATGAGTGTCTGCCATTTGAATGTTACACTCTCGTGGGTGTATGCATGCATTCACAAGCGGCTTAAATTGAATGTCCCTCTTTAAAACAGTGCACATGTACATTTGCACTCGAGTACAAATGACTCAGAGCATACACTTTGTCTTCTCACCCAAATATAATCACACACACACACACACACACTCAACGCTGTGTCTCCCTTACCACCGCCGTGTGTCTCTGGGAAAAGTGATAGGTCCCCTTCTTTGCTGGAATGAACCCAGAGTTATAAATACACACTGGGAAATATATCCCCGAAACAAAGCGCCAATACAGAAGCAAGTGAAACTGCAGCGCTTCCATTTATTGCTAAACTTCCTTTCACGGTTTATGGTGAAAGGAAGTTTCATCATAAACTCAGGAACTCAGGAGCACAGGAGCTTAAAAACCCCGTCTGTGAAGTAACTGGGAAGAAGAAATAACTCAATGCCTGCCAGGAAAGGATAACAGGAGCTGTCTGCTGTGTGACCGAATGACCTATCAATAGATTCTGATTTTATATGTCACAATCTCAGGTGACAACAACAGTTTCTGACCCTTTATTATTTATCCGGGGCAGCTTTTTGCTGAGCGTGCATGCTCCTTTTCAGTAATACCCTGTTTCACATTCACACAGTTCCATATATTCATGTCCAAGAGCTGGCCAATACAACCACAGACATCCACTGTTGGCCACTCAGCAGCTTCACTGGAGCATTACTCATTCACTTTCCCCACTTTACTGCCTCGCCAATAGGCTTTCATTCACTACGGATTTCTCTATTTCAAAAACCATCTTGTTCACATTCAAAACTTGTGAGGCGGTCATACATCAAGCGGCGGCAGTGGCTTATTGGTCCGAATGCGCATTGCGGCTTCACAGAGCCACAGCGGCTGTTCCATTAATTGGAAAAGCGTCTTCTTTTCGGGGGCACGATTAAAATGTGGTGTGCTGTGTTTTTGCGATAAAGACTCTGGTAGATGGAGAGATATGGGGAGAGCACGCTCAGAGGAAGGAGAAGAGAGGAGAGGCCCTTAGGCCCGGCATGCTGGGTCGCAATCCAGCGCCTGCAGGGAGTCACCGACAGGAGGCGGAACATCATTGGGTTGTATGAAAGCAGACAAAAAGCCTGCATTTTCCCTCTGCGAGGCCCATGAGAGACAGCACAAAAAAAGGGAATTCATAAAGTCCCTGTGCTGGTTTCTAAAAGTCCACTAGAAAGAATCCTCGCCTCGTGGCAGGAGGTGGTTATAGATTTAACCTATAGTTACGGAGATGACATTTCCAACTGCAGAGGAGCAAATGTTCTGACACAATAATACCCAGTTACACAGCAGTGAGGAGAGAAAAAAGAAAATCTCAGTGTCTCTCCTCCACACTGCTGCTCACTGACTGATGAATATTTATACAGTTCACACTTTAACACAACCTGATCTCAGCTCTTCCATATTACACTGCAGCTGATACTCTACATGTGCATGTGAGAATAAAGTTGCAGAGTTGGGGACATTGTGCCTAATGGGGAGCCTGGTGTGTGTCTTTTTATACTCTCCCTGCTTCTTGTCCCTGATTCCATGGTTTGATCGTGTGACAGGCCTTGGGATGTATAGAGCCGGTGTGGAAATAGGCTTGGCTGACTGCTCTGGCTTTACTCCCTTTTCCATACCTCCAGGGGCGCCTTGCTACCCTACTCCCATGCCACTCATTGCACCTCAAGGTGGCTGGATAGTTATCCACCCATGCTGCAAAGCTCTCAGCTTCCCCATGGCCAGGCCTGCTGCATGCTGGGGCCAAGCCCCGGCTGCTTTGGGGAAGGGGGAGCAGCAGAGCCGGGATGGAGGTCCTCCTCTGGGGGTGGGGGAGCTCTGCAGGGGCTGAACTGGAGCCAGTAGGTGCGGATAGATCACTGGTAACCGCGGGGCTGGTTAGAGATGCACAGCCTGAGCACAGCCAGACTTCCCCTGCGTGTCTTCCTCACAAACAGCCGCACACCTCAGCAGCCATTGTTTCAAGAAAAGGGGCTCCATTTTCACTGCAACTTTATTCAGGAGCAGTGAGCTGAACAGAGGCGGTAGAGTAATTATAGGAGCCAGAATGAGCACTCTGATTGCAAAATAATATTTCGGGAAAGAATTGTACAGCAGCAGATGGAAGAGTGCAGGATGAACTTCCTTGGCAAAAGATTTTGTCTTCTTTTTTGAACATAAATGTTATCTTATGTAATAACCTGAGTACATTTCTAGAAGTAAAACTTCATATGAGACAGTTCTTGCTGCTTCCTGTCCATGCATGTGTATCCCTTTATCTGTGTAGCAGTGGGAAACTCCACCCGTCACTCTTCCACTAAAACAACATGGCCCCGGCTGGTTTCAGACCACTGGCAGAAGAAAGTCAAGAAAATGTCACCGGGGACGCAAGGATCATGTGGCGGTAACAAAATCGAAAAGAATCTTCACCTGGTGTGTTGACTTCAACTCCCGTGTCTGGAGACACGAGACGCGCCCACTACCTGAATGTTGCTCTCCGCCAGTCATCGAGCTGAGGCTCTGAGACTTGGCCAAAGAGCTATCAACCTTTTAAAGTGTCACTTTCAGAGGGAAATGGATTGCTGCGGTGGGAGGGGAAAGAGGAGAGAGCGAGACGGAGAGGTAGAGGGTAAGATATGAGAGGAATCAAATCACTGCCATCAGAAGCTCATCATTCAAGTCTAAACAGCTCAATTCAGTATATGACTGTGTATGAATGTGTGTGCATTTGATCACATTAAGTGATCAAATCCTGTTTGTTTACTGTCGGAACTGATTGTGTGTGTATGTGTCATCGTCACCTGCCAAGGGACCGCAAACACAAATAAGCTTTAAGCTAACTCTGGAACATCAAACTGACATTTATTTTGAAAAGAGCAGCTCAACAACAAATCATTTGCTTTCACTCAAGTGTGAAATGAATAGACGAGCTACAACTTTATTCATTCCGAAGGAAGTGTTTGAATTTTTTGATCAATTCAAATCTTGTTTCAGAGCTGAAATCAGGACCCATTAGCCTAGCTTAGCATAAAGAACGGATGCAGGGGGGGGGCGGCAGCTATCTACTGACAGCACTGAGGCCAATTAATTTAATACATAAATTTACATAAATCTAAATATAAAAACAACTACTTGTGATTTAAGGCAGTGGTTCTAAAACATTTTCACATGAAGGGCCCCTAAACTGACACAACTTAGACCACGGACCCCTATCTAATAAGATTCATTATTAATTTATAATTCTTAATTTATGTGCGTTTGATGCCCATGACCAAAATAGTCATGGATGGAATTATAGTGAAAATAAATCATTCCCATCCCATCCCCCTCAAGGACCGACGGACATCCCCGGACCTCACTTTCAGAACCGCTGACTTCAGGGGAAGTTGATTGTTGGGTTAAAGGTGAGTCCAGCTCTGTGCTAATACCAGGTTCACATTACGTCATCCACACTGTAACTACAAAGCAGTCGAGTTGCCGGGAATTTCTGACAGGAAGTGAAAAGAGCAAAGCCGCCACCACTGGCTGATCCATCCATGTGTATAAATCCATGATCACTTCAATCAGTCAGTTCTACAGTGGCGCCGAGATGCAACTTAAGAAAATGCAAATTCAAAAAAATATCTTCACCAGTTTGACAATTCCTGTGCTGCAAATACTCACAACACAACCAAATACACAAACAGGCTGTTGTCTTTTATCTACTTACATGTTTTCTTATGTTGCAGTGTGTCGCCGCACGGTTCGGCTAATTCAAAAGAAGCTACACATTAATATCTGTTTTCACTTATAAAAACTGCTGCAAATTATTTGTACCACTTTTGCTGTGTTATGTCACAGTAAAAATAGTATTTAGAGGTGTATTAAAAGTGTGACTACCAGGCTAGCAGTGGGTAACCGTTCGTATAATGATGTGTGAACACACCCAAGTTGGAATAACAGGTGGGTTTTTTTTTTTTTTTTTCTATCAAAATGCTTTTTCCTTTCATATTGAACACGGCACCTCACACAAAGTCAAATGAGTCTTTTTCCTGAGCTCTACACAACAAACAAATTCACTTATGCTTATTTTAGCTTAAGAATACTCACAGACAGAATGAGGGATATATATATATATATATAAAAAAAGACAAAACAAGAAAAAGAAACAAACACATGAGAATTCAATCTCCTTAGAGAGACTTGAGTGATCTGGCCTCAGGATGACTTTGTAATACAGGCGCGCACACACACACACACACACACACACACACACACACACAAACACATACTTTAGTGTTAAAAAGTAGTATCAAAGCAAGCAGATATTGAAGCTCTTTGGCCCAGAACCCCATTTAGCCTTTCCTCTGCTCCCTCTCCTTCATTAAATGCCTGGAGCAATCTTTAGGGTAGGAAGTTGCTTCGGCCGGTGGATATAAATCTGAATGCAATTAAGCGAAAAATAGTTTTCATCTCAGGGCTTGTGTTTGTTTCACCTCGCACTTGAACCGGCTCGGCGGTGAAATCTAAATGCACACAAACAAGGTATCACCGGTCCGCCGTCGTGCCGTTGGTATACTTTCTTATTATCCGCCGATGAGCTTCAGAAAACATGAAACACTTTCTTTTGTTTCCAAGCCGTCATGTGCACATGTGCAACCGTGCATGCGTGTGGGTGTACACAGCGCGCCCATGCTTCCATTATAGAATAATAGTTTGGAGCTTTTTACCATGTGTCTTTGAACTGTTAACCTGTGTATTGAAAACTTGAATAATTCAAGAAGCCTGAGCAAGCTTTCTGCACATATAAAGCTTAATTTTTCCAGCCTTTTATGTACACAGTTGTTTGACAGTGCGGACCTAAGACCTGTCCTTCTGTTCCAGTTTCATTTTGGGCTTCCCACAACTGACTGCAAGCTTCAGCACAATAAAAGTCTGCTAAGATTTCAGTTTGAAAGGGGAGAGGTGGACAAAGAGGCAGACACACACTTCCTCGTGGAAGGGTCAAATCCTGGCAAGCACTAGTCAAATTTTGCATTCATCGCCATAAAGAAGTTGAGAGGGTGTGTAATAGGAACTACTCACACCTCGTGGGTTTCACAATTATTGTGACGAGAGAAATGTTGGCATGAAGAATAAACTTTTTTTTTTTTTAAATGGAGTTGGAGATTCAAGGTTGGCTAATACAAGAGGAAGTTAAAGGAGGGATGCGCATTAAGGCGGCACTTCTGTTGAGCTATTTCAAAAGGTACTGTGGCATTATGGTGAAGAGAAAAAACGCTCCAGCCACAGGAACCAGTAAAGGACCTGACAATCACCCCACACACACACACACACGCACACACACACACACACACGCACGCATGCATGCACGCACACACACACACACACACACACAGACATAAGAACAGTGAGGACTGTACTTCATCAGAGCACACACACTCTATATCTCTGGAGGGAAGACAGAAATCCAAAGACCTGAAAAGACAAGAAGAAAGGATCCAACACCTCACGGCGGCAGAGAAGAGAGGATGAGGAGAGCGAGCAAGAGGAGGAAGGATGAAGGGAGAAGACGTATTCGTGGGGGATAGAGAGAGTGACACCGGGAAAGATGAAGAGAGAAAGGGAGGCAGAAATCGGTGAAGGCAGGCAGAGGAAGTGGAGGCAGTGTGGGAGGAGAGATGCGAAATAACAGGAGAGGAGAGAAAGTGAACAGAGAGGTGGAGGTATGAGGAATGAACAAGTGTGGGAGGAGTGGGAAAGACACGAACAGCAAGTGCAAAAAGAAAAAAAAAAAAAAAAAGGGAGAGAAAGGAGTGAAAGCGGAGCTGCATTTGGAGATACTAAGTGAGTCCGAGGACGGGGCTCGGGAGGAGAAAGAGAGATGTGTTCTGTATGCGCCCCAGATGAGAGCGAAAGAGACAAGGAGATAAACTGTCAAGAGGAGCCAGTGAATCCGGAGCGACAGAGAGGGAGCATGTATGCATTTAGATGTTGGTCTTGCATGTGCGGAAGGCCTGAGCGAGGCAAAAAATATCCGGCGAGGGATGTCTGAAGGGGGGGGGGGGCAAAAGAGGGACAAAGTGAGTGAGAGAGATGGTGGCGGTGAGTCGTTGATGCTATCTGGGCACAGGGAGATGTGTGTGACACAATCTTAAATTGGAAATCGCTGTTTCAATCTCGCCTCACTCTGTGGCTACCCGCTCCACTGATAACAAGAGCAGCCTAATTCTATTAAAAATATCCCGTGAGTGCAGTGGTGGGCTGAGACGAAGACGGCAAGAGAGACAGAGAAAGGAGAGAGAGAGAGAGAGAGAGAGAAGAAGAGGAGGAGGTGGAGGAGGAGGGTGAGTGACAGTGGGAGGCAGAGGCCAAACGAGGGAGGGTATAAGAGAGAGAAGGCTGAGTGACTGGCGAAACAAACCCGAAAGACAACAGCGAGCCTTGAAGCAGTCGCACGCGGAGGAAAGTTTCGCCTGTCTTCTACCGTATCTCTGCGCCACATCTGCCCATCTTCTCTCTCCCCGAAACCTCTCCTCCTCAGCAAAATCAGCTCCTTCCATCTATCTAACTACCCATCTGTCTATTTATCACTCTGTCCATCTGCCAGCCCTTATCACTCCCCACAGGTTAGTGTTCGCATTTAGGACGGCTCCCTCTCTCTTTCTCTCCCCCCACTTTCTTTTTTTTTCCCCCATCTTACCGTCAGCTCCATCTCTCTCTGCTCTGCTCAGCTCATTGTTTGACTCTTCAAATCCATTTGCTCTACTCACTTTTCAGCGCCAAGTTAGCTAACCTTGCGACAGAAAGCCTGTCTGACAGCCGGCTGCTCTTTCATCTCCCTCTTCAAACTCCTTGGCAAACAGGAATGCTGAGAAAAGTGCTTTTTTTTTCCTCCCCCTCTTCCTCCCAGGTTTGACTAAAGACAGAATTAAATGGCCAGCTAATCACCAATCAGCGTGCGGATCAATTTGAATGCACTGAGGCCTGCGAGGGAATAGGTCCTGGTTTAACTTGTCCTCGGCCAAATGAGACTGTTAAGAAGTCTTGGCCTCCGTGAGGAGTTGGCCAGCTGAGACCGGCGATTGTCAGTAAGACAAAGGATTTGAACTAGAAGCTAGAGCCAAAGAGCACTCCAGGACAGTATCATCCTGCTCTGGCATGCTCAAAACATCGCCATCATCTCGGCTGTGGCTCAGGAGAGAAAGCAGAGAAAGAAAGCGAGATAGAGAGAGAGAGAAAGTGTCGAGAAGACGCCGTGTACAAAGGGTCGGCCTATGATAAAAAAAAATAAACAGCTAAGGCTCCAGCAGCCAGACAATAAAGTGTCAGGCTAATGAATTAATCAGACAGTCATTATTTTCTATCTGCTGAGGTCCGAGCCGGCCACTTTTTTTCCTCCCTCTCTTCCTTTAGACAGAGAGCACGGAGCACGCAGGGAGTGAATGCTCATTCAGCTGTGAAAGAGACTGTGTGTGTATATGAGTGCGTTTATGTGTGTGTGTGTGTGTGTGTGTGTGTGTGTTTTCACCCACTGCCTGCACCCTTTTATGCTGGACTGAGGATGCTAGCGTGCGTGAGTGGGTGCGTGCTCGCACCCATTACGCTTTGTAGCTTCTGCTGATGATCGCCTGTCATAGCAATAAACTCATCTGAAGCCCTAAATGTGAAAAGAGGGGGTGGTGTAGAGAGAGAGAGAGAGAGAGAGCACAAAGGGGGGGGGGAGTCAAGGAAGCAGGAGGAGGAGGAAGATGAGACAGACAGAAAGAGAGGAAGAATTAGGTGGACAGTTGGGAGACAGTGAAAGCTGAGAGATAAGATACTTGGATTAGCGACGAGAGAGCTAGAGAGGGAGAGATGAAGAGGTTAAGATACAGAGAAGGGCAGTTGTGTAATCTTAGGCTTTAAAATGAGTTGTCTACTGCCGCGGTCACAGGGGCTCTAAATTGAGATTATAATGGAAGGATTGTGGGAGTAATAGGTAGCGATATGGAGACACTCATAATGACAAAGATAAAGAGGTCTGCGAGCCGAGGATCAAGACAATAGCTGTTTATGAATCTGAGCGCTGGCTGACACTTAATCCCCCCCCCCACATCAAATATCACTTCATTTAGCTCAAGCAGGAAAAAAAAAAAAACAAACTCACAGAAAAGCATAAATAAAAACTTAGATAAAAGTCTCTGTAGGTGCCTTTGTACAAAAATCAATCTCAGAGTTGCAACCTGTAAATCTTTCCTCTGTAAACACACGGTTTCAATGATGTATGCAAATTGAACAGAAACGGATCCCAAAATAGCAAAAACAAACAAGACAAGAATAATGAATTTAAGTTGTCATGAGTCTACTGCCACAGAGACCATTATTTAGAGAGCAGCCGTTTAACACCGATCATTTGAGGTCTGACCAGTAATGGTTGCTTCAGCTCTCACAAACAATCAATACACTAATAACCAAGGATATGGACGCAGATGGGTTCATTCAGGTGATGTTAGCAGCACAGAGGTCAACCACCTTCGTATAAAACTTACAAACTTGATCTTTGGTTTCTGTCGTGTACCCTTTGAATTGCCCCCCGGGGACGACTAAAGTTTCTTCAATGGAAATTAATTGAAACCTTTTTTGGTGCAGTTTCATCGAACATTTGTTTGGGTTCATTCAGGCCCGTGTCAATCACACTTTGTTGGGGGATAAATAACCAGACTAGGGTCGATTACACACCTGAATTTAGTTCATATTTTCCCGAAGAGAGTAAAAAAATTAAAGGTTCACAGTTTCCTCCCTGGTTCTGGTTCACACCGACTCATCATAAATATACAGAGTCACAGGGATCGACGGGTCATCGATTGGACCTGGACGTGGGAAATTCAACTGCTGGTGAGTTGAAGTCATTCTGCACTTAACTGAGGACAAAGCATTTACTTCTTTACATTTACTGATCTCCTCTAGAGTCACAATAAGCTTCTCATTATGAGTAATAGAGCGGACCTTCTAAACTGAACACACCTCCCCGTTTAAACACCTTTCACTTTCCGATCGATCGGGAGAAAATCCTCTCCCTCACATGAGGCCGCCGCGCATGTGCGTTACCATGGTTACGGAATACTTAAAGAGATGGAGGCCGTACATCTCTTTATACACAGTGGCGGTCCGTTTTTTGTGCAAACTTCACTTGGATGTGTGCCGAAATCCTTTTCGGGCAGCCCAGGGTTCAGTTTACAACCTTCACACCAGCACAATGAAACAAAGGAACTGCACAAGTTCACCGGGGTTCGTTCTCACTGAGCCAAAGAGATGAGGTGTGAAAGACGTGTTAGACTGATGTGAATGACGTCGATTGTTCTCTGCTTCCAAGTGGATTTGGATGTTTCTTTATGAAGTAAAACATGTGCGGTGTGTGCACCGTGCGAGTGTGCGAACTTTCCCTGAACAGTCAGGAAGAGAGAATAAAATAAAACAGCTGTATAAGTCCGTTATGTCAAATATCATATAGTGAATTCCTGAACTTCATCCCTATAATATCACAAACGACACAAGACGCCTTTTTTTTCTTTTCCTAGTTTGTCCTTACTTATAACCAGAGGTCTTGACTAATGACTAATAACACTCATTATCAATGATCTCTTTATGCTCATTGTTGCACTGAAGAACAATTATACAGCACTTATTATGATATTCTTACATAAATAGAAAGGTTTTAAGTCAGAGAGGGTAAACATGAAGGTGAAGAATCCTTGAAGGAGCACTCTGTGCTGCGATGAGGATTCTGCTGGAACAGCTAATCCCTCCCTCAACCAACACGTATATGAGCATGAAGTCTCTGTTAAATCAACAATATCAAAAGTATTGCACATGGGGAGGAGGTGTTGGTTTGTCGGAGGAATCTGCAGCAACAAACAGCGTTGGCTCGAGTGTATCAGCGGAGCAATGGTGTCAGGTTGTAATCGCTGCGTTAGCGGTGTAGCTGTAAGAGTATGATTGGACATTACTAACCACACGGTTGTAAATGAGGCAATGATTGTCAAATATGTGTGAAGCAGCTGGTGGCAATCAGTATAATTTCACTGCTTTGCCTGAACTAATGTTACACTGGTGTTGTCGGTCCATACAACGCCACGTTCAAAGCACTCGGTTTATTTGTGAAAAGCCAATTTGAAGACGAGATGGGCTTTACCCAGACCGAGGTCGACAGACAATCTAAACAAGCATCTAAAACCCGAGCTTGAGTAAATGTTGACAGTTCTTCTTCCTGATCGATGAGCGGACCAGACCGGAGAGAGGACGGATGATTGGCATTTGTTATGGATTTGATGTATCTGGTCATCTCCATACCTGTCCTGGGCTGTCGCTGTGCTGCATGGGGGGGGGG
>NW_019525230.1:247537-254851 GCF_002814215.2 Seriola lalandi dorsalis
GGCACTGATCAATACAGCCGATCAATGGCTTCAAAGATTTAGCCTAAGCTCTGCTCCATTTTCAACAGGCTGTCATTCACCACCGGCTGCCAAGACACATCTTATTCCAACAGGAGACAGCTATTCACTTTCTGCTTTCAGCTGTCTGTGGATAGTAAAGCCCTGCCTGCCGTCCATTCTGACGGATTCTGACAAGAGGCGATGGTGTGTTTTCAGTGGGGTGGGGGTGGGGGGGGTGTCAGCGTGGAGATGGGAGCGCTTTGGGAAGGAGAGGGTGAGTGGAGGTGGCGCTGTGGAGAGGGCTTGGCTGTGAAAACAAGACGCTTGCGGAGGCTGCTGCTCAGGAAATCATCAAACAGCAGTTGGTTGAGGGTCTCTCTTGTTCTGGAGCAGTAAAAGGACCCTGATGATGTGACACCAGGCTGAGCCGATGAATGTGACTTTTGGCTCTGGTTATAGATAGTCCCATTTTGTTCGACACGGGCCGCCTTTCTTCCACTGGCAGCAAGCTGAATGGAGGCTTGGCATTTGAAAGGAAGCCGAGAGATTTGCTGGCGGATTAATCCTTTCATTAGGGAAAGTGAGAAGTTAATTGCGGCAACAGCTGCATCTCTCATGTTTACAGGACTGACGGTTTAAACCCCATCCCTTTAAACGGAAAAAAGCAATTATCAATAAATGCAGGGCAATCTTGCCATGATGAATTGAGCTCAAATTAGGCTTTCTTCTTCTCCGCGCCGCATATTCAGGGCGCAAACAGCCGCGTTGGCTGGCAGCACGTGGTTTTTCTTCTTCTTTCTTTTTTTTTTTTTATCCCAGAGTTGAATTGTCACACAACAAAGATAAAACACTTGACTTTCTGCGATGAAGAGTTCCCAGGGAGAGTGATCAAAGGTGAGCTGGAGTCGTGATTTCTAGCTGATGAGGAGAGAGGGGAGACGAGGAGAGAGCGCAGGGAGGCAGGGAAGGAGGGTGGAGAGGGGCCTTAACTCACTTGCACAGACTGAGGGGGAAGACGAGTCTGGTGTGTTGATACACTGTGGGACGACAACTTCAACAGAAGAAGACGCTTGCCAGAAAAGTACAAGTCAAACTATGCTGGAAATTGAGAACAGCCTGGTTCGTCTACATCAAAAATGTTTTACTTTAAAAATGAGGCTGAAGAAGTGAAGAGAATTCAAAGAGAAGCTGTGGAGGAAGTCAGGCACGGAGGTTGAGAGATGAGAAAGGGGACAGAAGGCAAAAGTAACACGATCGCTGAAAACAAGGGCACGGGGGAGTACGGCGGCGAGAAGGAATGGATGGAGGACAAATAACTGTAGCTGTAGTGAGAGGAGAAAGAGGAACCGCGGCGCTGAGGAAGGTAGGGTAACATTCACCGTTAGAGCCGATCAATTTCCCGTCCCCTCAATAATAGATGTGACGAGCGTGGTGGGCTGTTATCTGTCAGGCTTGACCGACCGAAATACAATACCCAGTGGGAGCCAGTACACACACGCACACACGCACACACACACACACACTATGCTAAGCTCACACACAATCAAAACATGTCAGATTTCCAAGCATAACTTACGAGCTAACCTTGAAGCACCTGTCGGCAAAAGAAACAGAGAAATGGAATTGAACAGAAAGTGGAAATGGTTTGTGTTCACCGAGGCCTTGATGTCGTCTCCATGGTCACACACTGATGCGCTGATGTCACTGATTATTCATCAACCGGACTTTCACACGCTAAAGACATGAAAGCGGCTCCCACCTTCCGCTTTCTTTTCTCACGCCCTTGTGTCGTGTCCTTTTAATCTCTCACGCTCCATCTATCATGGCGCCCATTTTCATGCCACACACGCACACGCATGCATGCACAGCACACATCCGATGCCACGTTGCACCAACCGGCATATGCGCTTTTTAAGAGCGTGCCGGTATCAGTACACACACACACACACACACACACACACACTAGCATCAGGTTACCTAACAGCTAGCGGGAGCGTCGAGCAGACGGTGGAAGCCAGGCATGTGGAAGAAACCTCAGCATGACAGAGCACAACAGGAACAGGCTCTCACTCAGCCCGTATCTGTCAGGACGCCCTCGTGTCGCTTTACCCAGATGTGTCACACCAGAACACACACACTCTCCCTACACATTTGCTCTATCTCCAGCTGTTCCCCCTGCAAGTGCATATGCAGAGGGTGGGGGGTGGGGGTGCACTTCACTGAGAGTGTGTGTATGTATTTATGTGTGTGTGTGTGTGTGTGTGTGTGTGCGTGTGTGTGCACCTTCAGATCACAGGGGAATCTGTGTGTGTGCATTCTTTTGTCTTTGCTTGACATTTGCCATATTGCACGTGTCACAGCATATCTTTTGCAGATGCATGCGAAGAGAGGGTGACAAAAGTGGAACACTGGAATATGTTAGTGTGCGCGTGTGTTGTTGGGACAAACCAGCGATGGATCAACAACTGAAAACATGTCAGCCCGACACACTCAAAACACAATAAAGAAGAAGAAGAAGAGCAGAGCAGATAACATGTAATAAACTGAATCACCAGGCCGGTCATATTTGGCAGAGAAAATTACTACTAGGCGTTCCTCAGCGTTTCAACTTCCCAACCAAGAACAAAATAATTAATTCTGGAAAGTGTTCAGACACAAACGACTGTAAAACACGTGAGCCAGTTTGGGGGAGTCAGCTGAATGTCAGCAGTGTAGTCATCATCGCAGCCTGTGATCGTACATGACAAAACACTTGGACAGAAAGCAGAGCGGATGCTGCCACTATGAAAAGCATCACATGAACAAACCGCTGGCAACAGGTGAGCAAACATCTCAGTCATCAAGCACACGATAGCATGGTAATTACTATGATTTATTTACCCGAGGAGAAGAGATGTCAAGCAGCTATAGGGACAATCTGGTCCTGTGGAGCTACAGTGGAATTTATTCTCGCTGCAGGCTTTAAATTTACCTAGCATTCAAGGTCTTAAACAGAAAAGGAAAGATGAGTTCTGCTCAAAAAATACAAATATATAATTAGAGGCTTCTCTATGATTGCATCACCACCAACCACCGCCTCCAAACCAACTGTAACAGACGGTGGCCCTGAAAGCTCAATACACTGCAACTTAAGAAAACACATGCAAATAGACAAAACACACAAAAAATCCAGACAACATCTTCAACAATTTGACAACACACGCCCTGCAAATACTCACGACACAACCAGACACAGAACCGTGATGCAGGCAGCACAGGCAACAATGTGTTTCCAGGGGACGCTAAAAAGTGATGAACCTGGGTGGGATGCGCTTGTTGTTCAATGCTTTGTGAACAACAAAGTGCACATAGATGTATTATAATACACCCATGCAAGTGCACCCCAGCTGTGTCCATTACTTTTTAGTGTCCCACAGAAACACTTGCTTCGTGCTGTGAGTGTTTGCAGCATGTGTGGTCAAATTGATGAAGATGTTTTCGGAATTTGTTTGTGTTTTTTTTTTCTATTTGCAGGTGTTGTCTAGAGTTGCAGTGCGTGGGAGGAGACGGGGCAAAATTAAGGGGTGTACCCTTTAAAAGGTGCTATATGTAAGTATGTGCTATGTTAGCATTAACTGCTGTTTATTTACTTACTTACTTTACTCATGAAGAGTCGCCCCAGTGGTGGAAAGCAACTCCAATGTTAACTCTCGTTTTGCCTCTATTTCTATCACTTTTTTTCTTTCCCGCCAAACATGGTTTATTGCCAGGGGCAGGTGGTGGTGGTGGTGTGATAATGGTTGCTTGCCAAGAGCTTCAGCCATCGTCGCATTTGCAAGACAAAGCGGTTAGAATTCGCCTTCTGGCAGCAGCTGTTATTTCTTCACCTCCTGTTGATAATTTCAGTAAATTTTTCCGTGTTTTAAACGGAAATATTTACATATAGCACATTTAAATTCCCCAAAGGCAATTTGCATTGCATGACCTTTGCAACAAGATTAAACACATTATGGGCACCCAGTGTGTGCTGATGTGGTGTCAACCCCTCTCCTGCCAGAAATAGATCTGTCAGTGTGTATTAAGTATTAATTTAACTGATGGTGGCCTTGTGTGTTAACAGCAGCAACATTAGCTTCAATAGCCCTGCACACCCACACAGGTGTTTTTTCTTATTGCAAGTGATTAAAGCTCTGTCCAGAGCTGGAGGGAGAGAGGCGGAGGGTTTGCTGAGTCCACTGAACTGCATCTGCTTACTGAAGGTTTAACAAGTGTAAGGTGCATCAGGTGCAAAAAAAAAAAAAAAAAGAGGAAAAAGCTACCAGGAGGCAGAGAGGTGTCAGTCTATGTAAAGCCACAGGAAAAAGCAGTGAATCACTTGCACAGAGAACAACAGGATCAGAAGCAGAGGAATCTGTTTGGCATTATAAAACAAATGTAAATTGCAGCTATTATTATCTTTCATTTCATTTTGCACGGTGACATTCCACGTGTTCCACAGGTAAATCTCAGTATGTATCAGATTCTGTACTCTGCAGTTGGTTAGTTGTAGGAAATACTACGAATGAGGAACAGCAAAGGCAGTTGTAGCATTAAAGACAACAAGGTCAACAAGTGAAGGTCGTTTCTGCCCGTCCAGACTACAACACAACCCCAGAGATTTCAAACTAAAACGGGTCCAGCAGCGTTTCTAAAAGTCTCCAATTTAAGTGCTTGAACACTCTGGAGTAGTGTGGACGGCAGGTAAAAGGTAAACGGCAGGTAAAAGTAGCAGAAGAAATGGGTTTTAAATGAAAACATAGGAGTGTGCACATAGCGTAGAGTTGGGAGATGTTAGCTTGAAGACTGAACTTGAACTGAACTGACTTGGGTTCGAGGGCTGTTTTGATCCAAACAGTCTGTGGAAAAAGACACCCAGTTGACAGCTCTGGTGGCTGGCAGCAGCTAAGTTACATAAAGAATGAGAAAGTTCTTTATGAATGAGAAAGAAAGTAAAAAAAAAAGTTCTTTTTTGCAGTTTTTATGAATGTTGCTATGCAGCTAGCTAGCTAATGATGTAGGAACAGGACGTCCTTGTTCTTATCAAACTGATCTGTCGACTGTTTCACCATCCTGCAGAAAACGGCCGTCTCTGGACACAGCGCCAGATCTGTTTGAACTGCTGAACACATCTGAGGAGCGGGCTGAGATTCACAAGTCTGCAACCAAGCTGGGGAGACGACTGCATGTCTGGAGTTTGAGAGGAACAAGCTCTAATCAGCCAATTAAGTGAGAACACCATGGCTGTACCATAGATGAAAATGGTTATAATGCATGTCTGCAGCGATATTATAAAAAGCCTTTCTTTTTTTTTTGCTTTTACTTATTTGTAGTCTGCTTAGTGTTGTGCGTTGTGTTCGGAAATCATTGACTCCAAGACACTGAATCAAACTTCAAACTTCAGAGACTCCAACCTCTGCTTCTGTTATTAGTGGATTAATGTGTTTTCTGTGTCTATCTGTGCTCGACTGTCTGTTTCCACCCTGCAACAGACTGGCATCCTGCCTGGGATTTTCCTGCTCTTTCTGCCCAGTGCATGCTGGGATAGACTCTGACGAACTTATGAACCTGGGCAGGAATTAGTTGGCAATGTAAAGCGAATCACTGTAGATTTGGTAGATTGGTTAAAATACCTTTTGTTATTTTGATAATGGGATCAGTTATGTATCCCTAAACAATGAGCTAGCCTCATTTACAATACATAAAACATTATATTTTAATGCCTTCCACAAAACATGATTAAAACAATACTGGAGGGAAAAAAATAGAAAAATCACCACCAGTTTCTAGAAGCTCCTTTAAATTTTTAACACCTCTTTCATGTACCATCTCCATTTTTCACCACCAAACATTACTCAGGCTTTTATTAATAGTCTTGCAGTAAGTGTAAAAATAGCTGGAAATCAGTGTACAGATACAATATACTGGTGGGGGGGGGGGAGTATTATGATAATAAAAGTATCAAGGCATTTCTAGGCCAGGACCAAGAGAGAAGAACTGCTTCCCAAGAATCGAGTGAGCGGTCCTGCACGTACAAAAGGAAAAAAAAAAATTAGAGTCCACTTGAAGAGAGATGAATGACAAGACTGTAAAGAACAAACAACCTTTCTGCCTAACACCGTGTACGACGCAACGAGGAACAGATTCTCCATCCAAAGCATGCTCTGTCAAGCTCAAAACATGATTCCAGCATTGTAGCGCTATGAAGTCCCTGCCATGTAGGCCAAGCCAAAACAAATGTGATGTCAATGCAATAATAAACGAGCTTTGTGTTTGAGTGCGACCATGATAATTAGTCTCAAGACGGTATGTTAGTAGAGAGAAGGCTCATAAAATATAGAGGCCATTTGGCGTGCACTCAAGAACAAATCTGTATTCTAAGAGCGTGGGCTGTTACACTAATGTTCTACACAGTTTAAATCTGGCAGCGGCACAGTCAGAAAACTTTGTTTGGAGGAAAGATGCTGACGGTTCCAGGCAGCAGGCGAAAAAAAAGATTACTGAGTCAGCGCACTCACATAGATGCACACCCTCTCTCAGACACACGACACACATGGCGACAGGCCACACACTCCACTCGCTTAAAATAAATAAATAAATAAATAAATTCCTTTTTGTCAACTCGATTGCCCGTGTACCCCGAGAGACCGCACACATCGACCATTCAAGGTTCCTGACAAAATTGGGGTCGCCGCTGAACAGCGCAGCAACTCAAGGTCAGGGAGATGATAATGATGTTTATGAAGACTAAATCCACAAAATAAGATTCCCTTCTCCTCCCAAGTGCCTACCTGCCAGGCAAGCGTACATTGTGACCACGTGCGAAAGGTCTGGTTTCGCAATTTTAGCTTGAAGCCATGTCACATTGTACAGTCGGGGCTGATGAAGGAGGCGGAGGAAGGCGCGCATAAAACCTCAGAATCCGAGGACTCTTAATGTAAGTTGCCATTTGCAGGCAGGCAGGAACAAAAGACACGTTCCTATAGTTTCATGCTGTGCACTATAAGATTATCGTCCCAACATCCTCCGACATCAGCGGGGGAACGCGGTGACATTTTGACAACACTAATCACCTCATTCTGAACCTGTTCTGTTTGCTTAGGGAAGCGAGGAAATCTCCTGCAGCTGAGACCCAGGAAAACTCTGCAGTAAAAAACACAGGGCGTAGCAGAGATCTTTGCCGCCCGTTGGGTGGTCCAAAAGCTCCTGGCGGGTTCCTTGGTTCAAGATGCTAGCTGCTTGCTCAAATTGTTACACGGTGTGTTTTCACAGCTTCAGTACAAACACCCCCCCCCACCC
>NW_019525230.1:254871-255988 GCF_002814215.2 Seriola lalandi dorsalis
CCCCCCCTGCCATGACACCCCCTCCCGAGAAAAAGCAAATACATCTTGGCCATCTCCCGAGGAACTGGCAAATAAAGAAGAAAAGAGACTTTGTGTCCTTTGAACGTTTAAGGCTGTTTTTTTCCCGCCTTGTCCTTTCATTGCTGTAGCATTAATTATGCATATAAAATTAGATTTTTTTTTTTTGATTAAAGCATCAAAAAACACAGCAGCACAATTTAAGCATGGAATTTTTTTTTTTTTTTTTTTCAGGAGGGAAACTTGCCAGGACTAATTGAAGTGAGCTTTAATAGCAATCAAACAAACAAAAAAACAACAAAATCAGTAACAATAACAGTCGATTGGTGTTGTACACACAGCTGGGCCTCCATGCTCGTACACCGTGGCTGAAATGTACTTTTAGTAGATGAATGTAGATAAGAGGAATAAAGATGCAGACATATAACCGGCGAATTATGCATGGTGCCTCGGAAAGGCGGCCATGTGCATCAGAGTGTGACCAGGGCTGACCACCTTTACCTCAAATGTGCTCTCACACACTCTTTACATACATACACACAGGCACAACCTCGACCCCTAAGTGCTGCTACACACTCAATTACAATTAATTTCTGTGCTCGGTGCTCCCCGGGGGCCAGGGTATCGATGATTCATTTTCTATTTTATCAAAGAAACAGGAGTGCCATTAAAAAGAGATCAGTCAGCCACCAGGCATGAGGAGTCTGCTTCTAATTGGCCATTCATCAAAAAGCCTTCTCAAGTAGATCGCAGCGCTGAAATATCACACATGACAACTGAACCGCACTACATTAATTACACTACTGTGGGACCTCATGCTCTGCAGCTCGCCCCTTGTGGTTCTGGAGAGGCTGGAAAACACACAGATGCGCACATGCACACACACACACACACACACACACACACACACCTGGGCACACACGTGCATATGCCCCAGAATGAACTCTGAAGCAAGTCAGAATAGGCAGCTCTACCAGGACACAGTGCATCACTCCAAACGAAGAATCATGGTATTTATCAATGGAATTTGACACTGGGATAAACATGAACAAACATTCCCTTTGCCTCTGTATTTTTAGCTTCAAACCCCCCCCCCCCC
>NW_019525230.1:256044-260443 GCF_002814215.2 Seriola lalandi dorsalis
CCCCCTCCCTGAGGTGCTGTCAATTCATCTGCTCAATATCATCAGTCAACCTTTAAAAAGACGCTTTCAACCATTTCACTTCACAGCATGTCCGGCATGTTTTCACAGAGACGGAGCACTGGTTTGAAAAGATACTGTAGTCACTGTCTCGCAGTCGTCTTTGTTGAAGTTAGCAGCAGGACATACACAGATGAAGCATCCTAAGCTCAATCTCTCTCCTCTCACCATGAGCAGGGAATTCTCCCTTTCATCCATTTCCTGATGCACTCTAACTAGACAGTTTTCGGTCATGTCCCAGAATTATGCGTGCTAGTTCTCCAGCTTCCCTCACTCACACACACACACACACACACACACACACTCTCTCTCTCTCTCTCACACACACAAACAAGTTCAGAGACACGAACAGCTGCACATCCACTGACAATTCATCCATCTCTGAATCTCTCATTTTCTGGTTTGAGCATTTCGGTGCTTTTTCCCCCCTCTGAGCTGCTGGATCAGCTGGGGCCGGGGTTCCTCACTAAGCAGCTACCCAGAGGCCAAGAAACAAGAGAGGAGTCCGCTGTCAGTGTGGTTACTGAGCAACTACAGGGTTAAAACAAGCATAAAAAGAGTTACATGTAAGCTATTTTGCATTTACACGCACACACACACACACACGCACGCATTTATCGTCAGTGTTTCCTTTAGGCGCAGGATTGATGAGAAAGGAATCTTCAAAGTGACGGTGTGAAACCCAGATGGTGTTTGATGTGTGGATAATGATTTAGGTAAGGCTACGCAACACTTTCTCCACATTCAAGCTCAATAGAAGCCTGAAAACTTGTGTAGACTTGAGCATGAAACCCAGAAATTGAGGCAAGGGGAAACGCTCTGAAGTCCTGGATGTGCAGATTGTTCATAAACCAGCCTGTCTGTGTAACTGCTTTTCATACATCAAGCGGCCAGAGCCATATAAGAGAGGAGAACCATGCGGGAATCAAACTTGTGCCCTTGCAGACTCTTGCGCGTGTCAGTCCCCGCACAGGAGCTCTGGGCTCGGCACCGCGGCTATCAGTTCATCATTGTCATACAGTAATTCAGTATGTAATGTGCCTCGAAGTCCCCATGAAGCAGAGGAACAGACACACTGTCTACACGGAGCATGCTAAGCCCAGTCAGTGTCCTGTAGGACCGGCTATTTAACACAGGAATAAGCCAATTATCTTCATGGAGTAGGCAAATTTACAATAGGATTTACTCTATTCCTACAGGACTCCTATGTCAGGGGTGGCAGCTTATACTGTAGGTTTCTTTCAGTCATGGCCCCACACGTCCTCACACTCACACACACACACACACACACACACACACACACACACACACACACACATACACACAAGTCTGCAGTTGATGTGATACACGCAGCCGTGCAGATGCACATTACCACCAGCCCAAGCAAACACCTACACAGTCACTCCCACCTCAGGCAAACGCAGCGTTTTCCCAGAATTACTGGCAGCCACGATAAAGACAAGCCAAAACACAGAAGTGATAAATAACACACACAAAAAAAAAAAAAAAGAGCTACCTTCTGTGCAGGCAAATTTTTCTTTTCACAAGCGAATGTTCAGAAAAATAGTTAATTTCCCGAGTATGATAAATTAAATTCCAAAACGCTGGTTACAGTCATCTGGCACCTTTTGTTGCAAAGCTTATTAAAGTCTTCCTAAATTGTGTTAAACCATGGTGAAATTATTTAAGTAGCTACAGTTAGTGCATTCAATTTCATGTGTGCTTATGAACTGAGAAATAAGGACAAGTAAATGAAAAGCCGATGAAAGCTGTAAAATTGAAAACCGCAGTCCCGTCACATGTTTTAAAGATTTGCACCAAAAACTAATCACTTAAATGTCAAGTATAAATGGAGGAAAAATCAAATTCAACATCCACAAAATTCACTAAAGTGCTAATTGTAGCTTCCTCCGTTTCAGTGCAGCTCAGTGAGATTTGACCCTCCTTATGGATTCGTCCCTCATTATCCTTGTAAATGTAAGTAATGCAAGCTGGGCCGTGTGACTGATACGCCTTTGATCTGCTCTTCGCTTTTACACCTCGGTCCTCCCGCCGCAATGACTCATGATTTCATGTGACGTTGTGAGCGAGCTTATTTGGCTTATTTCTTGGCCAGATATCCATTCAGAAATGAACCAAAATTAAACTTTCTAACAAAGTTTGAATTGAGTCACATGTGAATGATTTTGTGTGCTGCACTTGTATGTAGAGGAGAGTAAATGTCTTACGTTACACCTTGACTGAGAAGCTGAGGTTAGATTAGTGCATCACAAGCTTTGAAGCACATTTTCTTGACATGAATGGGTTTTAAATAGTGCTGGGCAAGTTACTTGGAAAATGTAATAAATTATTTATATATATTATTAATTGAAAACGTAATTACATCACTTTACTCATCACTTAACAGCGAAAGATATTTATTATATTATACGTTATATAACATATCACAAAATATTGCTTTTTCTGCCGACGGCGAACTGAAAAGCTGCCACATCAACGCGTAAGATCTCCTGTGGTCGACATGTGTGGAATGTAAAAAGCTAATATAAGCCAACTGAAGGCTACCAACCAAATGTATGCAAAGCTAATGGTGGTTAGCTGGCGGCTAGGAAGACACTGCATGTCAAAAGAAATACATTTGTAAAGTGGGATGAGCTATTTTGGGCACCCATAGTTTCCAGATGTAAAAGTCACATTCATTTTTCCCAAAGACAACGTCACATGACTCATACCCATACTTGGTGCCACATGCTTGTTTTCTTCTGGCCCAGTACACGCCTGGTTCCAAGGCCCAGATCTGGCCCATATATACATATATATATATACGGCATGACGGTCATCAGATGCTACTTCCACATCTGCCAGATGTTTCATTTCACTATGTGGATTACTGCTCTGATTCATTCTGACTGCAGTATTCACACCTGTCTGCCGTGCTAAAATGATGGACAAAAAAAGTATTTCACTGAAACAAAGTTGAAATATTTGAAACTAGTGGTCCTAATGTAAACCTGTATGATTGTCACGGTAACCAGGGGAGTAACACAGGATATTGCTGCAAGTAAAAATTGAAATGGGGAATACAGATTTCACATTTTACAACTCTGCTTATATTTGATAATAACACTCTATCAAACTCCCTGTGAGACAGCAACATCAACCTCCCAATAAAATCAAAGTAAAGGAGCATTACTGGGATTAGTGACTGTAATGTAATGACTGAATTTCAAATTGTAATCCTGAGACGAGTGAAAAAAAAATCACATGTAAATACATTACTGCCCTAATCTAGTTTTGAGTTCATCATTTAACTTCAGAGACGCTGTGAGCCTTCCCACTAACACAGTCTTCTTCCACCTTCACTTTCATGCATCTGACGGGAGCAAACACTGAAATCTTTTCAATACGATTTGAAAGAAGTGTAAGGGAATTATTCAGCTCTCAATTCTTGGCTCAAATTCAACTTTCCATCAGAAATAACCAGAAAAAAAAAAAGATTCATTTTTGCTCACCACACCACTATTTCAGCCAGTGACAGCAAGTCTATAACCAGCACGCGCACACACACACACACACACACACACACACAGTCCAAACAGTCCTATAAGCTTTCTCGTTCCGTCAATGTCTGACTCTTTTGCCCTCTCTCTTTCTCATTTCTACACACTAAGGTATAAATGTAAATACACGGAGAACACACACACACACACACACACACACACACACACACACACACACACACAGCCTGCAGCAGCATCACGCCTTTCTGTATAATAATGTCTCCAGTGGAGCGAGCTGCTGTACTTTTTTTTCCACTTTTTTCGTCCTCCTTCATCCTTCCAATGCAAACCGCCATCCACCAGCGAGCTGGGAGCCGCCTCCACCGGTCTAACAACACGCGCTGAAACTCAGTCCGGCAGTAACACAGACCCCCTGCTGGCTGCAGACAGAGGATGCAACGCTGTACTTTCAATTCTTGCCGTGGGGAGAAAACTCGGAAAAATCTGAATGTGTGTGTGTGTGCGTGCTCGTGTAGTTTTTAGAGTGTCTGACGATGGTGATTGTGTCTGACAACAATGAGTGTGTGTGTGTGTGTGAGAGTGTGTGGCTTTCTCTTGAATGTGTGTGTGTGTGTATGCATCCCCACCTGCCTGCATTACCACGCGCACGCCAGTAAACATCCATGTTGGTCTGAGAATAATCAGACCGTGACAGACTCTGCAGCACCATCCCACAGGCCTCCACAGAGGAAAAACACTGCACCGCTAGACATGGCCATTTCATCTAAATGACCGCTCCCCCCTCCCCTCCCCAACCCCGACCCCTCCCGTCATCACCGGGG
>NW_019525230.1:260485-261316 GCF_002814215.2 Seriola lalandi dorsalis
GGGGGGGGGGCGTGAAGGATGTTCAAGTTAAATCCCACATTTTTCCTTGGGAGATGCTTGTTGTGAAACCCCTGGCGAGTTCCCCATCTTGAAAAGTTCACATCAGCAATCGTGTCTTCACCTCCTTTGATGCACAGTCACTATCAGAGGGCACAGAGGGAAGGTGCACCACATCATCCCTCACATCTTTCTGGAGTTTAAAGGCAGCGTCACGTATGGATGAAAAATTGCTCTTCAGTCCCCTGCCTTGAGTAGGTAATTGGAGATGATATAGTTGAGATTCAGTTCCGCGCTAAAAAGTCACTGCAGAGTCACAGGCTTTTCACTCCCCTTTCAAAAGACTGACACCAGAGGAAAAGTGCTACACTGAAGGTTTTTACACAGCTCATTCCATTTTCCCGGCGCCTGGAAAGCAAGACGAGGGGAGCACGAGCAGGATCTGAGGCGTCGTTAGATCCTGGAAGCTCCTTGTGTTTCCTTTGAAACAATCGGAAAGGGAATTCTGCCATTACATTATCTCCGTGTGCGAGGGGCCCTGGGGAATGTTCATGTCTTGAGCGCTAAGCATTTATTTCCTTGTTCTCCACGAGGATCCCTGGGAGGCCATGTTTGTCTGATTCATTTCATTGAATTGTCAGCTAATGAATGGTACACGTCCGTCGACTGCCATACACTCCGTCAGAAGAGAAAAGCCCCCATGGGTGCTCATCTTGGGGGTTCTCCCATTCTCATTAGGAGGGAATCAAAGGGAAATGGAAACTCGCTGATTGTTTACCATGTTGCTGGACCTTGTGTGTGTTTCCCATAAGGGGGGGGGGGGGGGGGGGGGGG
>NW_019525230.1:261336-265509 GCF_002814215.2 Seriola lalandi dorsalis
GGGGGGTATGTGAAGCCATTGTTTCTCACCATAGAAGACACGTTTGGATGCAGCTCTAACATTTTCAGGGGCACGTCATTGATAGAGTTCGATTGAGTCTTTACAGAGCGACGGCTCGTGGATCCTCTGCAACTGTAAGAGTGAGTAATCTGTCTTCCTGGCAGAACATTACAAGGCACTTGAGGCAGGAGAGGCATCGAGGTAATGTAAGATCGGTGGGTGAAAATGGTTTAAGAAAGTTTTTTTTAACGAAAGACCAGAATTCAAATTCCCTTCTCCAGTTTGTCTTTGTCTCTCTCGTTTCTCTCCTGAATCCACAAACACCTTTTTTATACCATCCTGGTATCGTTTTTTTTGGGGGGTTTTTTTTGCCTCTAAGTGCTGCTCCATCCTCTCCTCTCTCTCAGTAACCCACCATCTATCCCGAACCTCTTCCTCTACTGTCAGCCATAACACACAGTAATGTCCGCTAATGGGATTCAGTGTGTCCCTCTCTTGTCACAACAACTCTCTCTCTCTCTCTCTCTCTCTCTCTCCAGCTTCTATTCTCCAGGCTGTTTTATCGCCAGCATAAGTCACCGACTCGGTGCGACCTGTTCCCTCCACCACCTCTACCTCCCCCCTCCCCCTTTCCTCCCACCTCTCCACTCATTTTCCAGTCTTTCTTCTAATCTCTCCTCGTGTTCGGTCGCACCCCTTACCCCTGTCCATCTTTCATCTGCTCCCCCTTTCTCCATCTAACTACCCCTCCTCTCCTCCCTTGATGTCTCCCAGCCTCCCCTCTTCCTCTCCCATCCTCTGCCCTCCTTTAGATCTCCCTATCACTCTTTAGGTCCCCATCTGTGTAAATGCAAGAGCTATCTGGTGTAAACAATTACAAACTGAATGCTGACACACAGATTACTGCGCTCTCTCTCTCTCTCTCTCTCTCTCTCTCCTAACCACATTAGAAGAGGGGAGAGCGTGTGTCCAATCACTCGCCTCTCTCTCGTCCCATTTTCCCCCTCTCTAAAAGAAAAAAAAAAAACCTCTGCGATGCCACGGCTGGTCCAGAGAAAATTACAGAAAAGTGCTCATGCAATCAAAGATACTGATAACACACTGTGAGAGATACACAGAGATAAACACACACACACACACATCATAAGAGACGCACACAGACATAAACAAACAGAGTCGGACGCTCACACACATTGAGCTGATTGTACCCATGCACCCATGGTGCAACAGTGATGTATAATACATGAGCTTTCCACATACATAAACATGTCTCACACTGATCAGAGCCATTAGTCGCTTAAGGCCCATCATGTGCGCGTGCCAGTGTCTGTCTGTGCACATGTGAGAGGCATTCATTCACATTATCACGTTAGTTTTTATGTATATGTTCGACAAGGGTCTGTAAGAGCAGCAGATTTTCCACTTGAGAACTGACCCAGCTGCAGAGATGACTGTATCAAAAGCTCGCTGTGCTCTCTACAACATCAAGAAATTATATATAGATATGGCAGACCCACTTTTCCTGCTCTTACAACAATATAGTACACAGCAGGCTGCAATAATCAATAGGACCTGAGAAGGCAGGTCATAAATCTAAGCAAATGTATTTCCCAGAGGGGCAATGGATGCTTAAGGTCTCACACAAAACACAAACATTATTACATTTGTGCACAGCGTTGGAAAAAAAAAAAAAAAAAAGAGCATTTTGCACAGGCACAAGCGCATCACCGACACCGCGTATGAAGCCAAATACTTATTATCACAGACTTATAGGGTCGCGTAATAAATGGACGCAATTAAGCCGGGTTTTTGAAGCGACTCGCAGCCGATCAACCTCATTAGAGACGCGCTGAACCGCGGAGGAATTGCGCATACGGTCGGCGTGCAGGTAAAATATTTGCCCCAGGGTGTCGGTGCTCGGTATGTGACAGTCTGTCAGTCGCTGCCGCCCGCCGTCCTCCGATAACCGCTGTGTGCAGACAGGCAGGAGTGCGCACACGCACGCCCGTCTGTTAGGAATCGGCTCGCACGCGTAAAGATATTGCACCCATCCAATTTGCACAAAAAGTGACAGCCCCCCTCCCTCCCCCCCTTTCTCTTTACCATGTCGTCGGAGTAAAACACGCGCCACAAATCTGCTGGCTCGATAAACGGATCAATAGGAGAATCAATCAATGTAACAGTTATTATGGCGGTGAAATTCCCCCACATAAAAGCACAGAAGAGTGTGTGCCAGCAGACAGGTCCTCAATCTCTTTGACCAAGGGCTCCCAATTGGGACCCTGGTGATTATGAAACAGTCTGTACTGTGATATTTCTTCTAATTACAGCTCACTCATTATTTCACATGAAGCTATAAGAGACTTTTATAATGACAATAAATAAATAAATAAAAATCCAGCGAAACCCTCCGGGATCTCGCAAATACGCACGAAGTCGGTCCGCGGTGAGAATAAACCACATGCATCTATTTAACCTGAAACAATTAAAGGAAACCACAAATTAACACTCAAGTATCTTGAGGTTCAACGTAGCGGGATTTTAAATAGAAACTGTGATGTGTAATCAGATGAATGTCAAGCAGTGATGCCAAAGAGCGAGCAGGCAGGCAGAGAGAAACGCGATTCCCAAATACCAAGCGAGGGGAAACTAGGTCTGATCTTCATTCAGCCTGACCGCCGTGAAAAAAAAAAAAAAATTCATACATGCTCACGATAACAGGATTATCTGCTTTTAGTCCGATTCATCCTGAATTTACCTCTGAACGTCGGGTCTCGCTGTGATTGTCTCAAGTTTCTTCGTCCGTCGCCCGCTCCGGCCGCCAGCAGGTCACAAAACTGAGTCGAAGAAGGACAAACGCTGTTACCGCGTCTCTCTCTCTCTCCCCCTTGTCTCTCCCCCTCTCTCCTCTCCCGCTCTCTCTCTCTATCTCTCTGCCTCTCTCTCTCTCACTCTTTAATAATACCGTGACTCTTGAAAATCTCTCGGAACGTTTTTACTACCTCTAATTTCCACGCTTTTGTCTCTTTATCCTCTCTTGATCTCTTCATCACCGCTCTCTGTCGGAAGTGATTATTATTATGGTCCATCATCACTCATAATCACACCACCTCCTCAACCATCATCATCATCATCATCATCATCATCATCATCATCACCACCATCATCACCACCATCATCATCATGCTCATCATCGTGGCATCCAAAAATCAATACACAATTCTAATTTATGTAATAAGATTCACGAGGCATTCTGTGCAGAGCAGGAACTTACATTGTGACTGTAGTGTAATAATCAAAAGGCATCATTTATTCAGGCCTCAATTATTAGATAATATACTAATCCCTTATAGAGCCGCTATATTCTTAACATTACAAGCACATCACACAGCTTTGGGTTGTCAGGCAAGTTAAATGGAAGTATTCTGACAGTTTACTGACGGCTGCCACAGAAACACTCAACACAACACAAGAAGAAACACTTTATAAAAAGGTTTCTAAGTTGTGACTAATGCTTTAATTGGTGGTAAATAATCCTTTACTCACGCTTTATAGATCAGTTATAAGTATTAATTGAGTAAGAAGCAATTTGTTTCTAGGGTTACTGGAGTGTTATTGAACAGACTAACACAAGTCTGTATTAATCTCACTTCAGTTTCTGAAAACCCAAAACTTGTTAATGGTAACTGTTTATCACTAACTGGTCAGTTAATAATTTATTAACCATTAATTAAGTCATTAGTCTTTTTGTGTAGAATCATGAGGGTTCCTGTGGAAACTCATGGGTCGTTATCAGTCATTAGGTGGGTTTTAATGCACATTTTCAATTTGGACATCTGAATGGAAAATATGATCAACTGCAATGGTAAGTCATGACATACGTGAATAATGTGACTCAATCGTCCTCGTGCTTCTGCTCCACAGCAGAGAAGAAAAATAAAATAGCCTCAGACAAAAACAGCAGATCTGTGTGGAGCGATTAATGTTCCTCTAATCACGACATGAAACAAACATAAATGTGTTCATTGTGTTTCCTACACTGTTCTCACCGTTTGACTGGCACTGTCTTAATGAAGTGGGGTAGTTTCACTGAGAGGCAAGTTCTGTTTTACAGGAACGACCTGATTGCAGCAGTCTGGTTTTTGTTTTTTATTGGGGGGGGGGGGGGGGGGG
>NW_019525230.1:265529-299687 GCF_002814215.2 Seriola lalandi dorsalis
GGGGGGGGCTTGCACAAGGGCACCACCGTGTTGTTGATGAGGATTTGAATAAATGCTGTTCTTTCACTTTCGCCACCCAGATTTAATCCTGCCAGTCCGGGGATCAAGCCGGTGACCTCTAACCTTTAGGCCACTTTTAAAAGGGGCAGTAGTTGAAACTTTAAAAAAAGGTGCCCTGCAGAGTTTTAAACCTCCGCTACGGCTGTGAAGCAAAGTTTCCATGTGTGCAGGGTCCTTGTGTTGTTTGTATTGTGCGCACACACACACACACACACACACACACACACACACACACACACACACACACAAGGACGCCTTGGCAGAGTAATACACACTCCTGCTGCCAGGTTTACGCTATTCAGCTGATTGACAGTTGGCAGTAATGTGCAAAGAAACGTAGAAATGCGCCAACAAAGGCAAAGAAGAAACAACTGCAAGCTAACAAACATGGATCTAAACACTGTCGCCTACAATTCAAAATAATATTTCAAATATTGGCTTTGTAAATGCTTACTGACGCAGAGGAGAGGATTCGCTGCGTTTGTTAGACCTCAACGACACACATGCGTTTTTGGTGAGAAACACGATGTAAACATAACTTTTGTTTGTTTATTAGAAAACGCCCACGGGGCACCTTTAACATCCATTCATCCTCGGACAAAAACCACAGATTTGTTGTGGCCTTGTTGTTCCATAGCAACATTAAAAAAATGTCTTCTTTGAAATCATAACAGATCTTTTTCAACAGGGGCGCCATCATCATCATTAACATCATCATCAAGATAAGCCATCACCTGATTGCAGGCCAACGATAACATTATTATATTCATGTTAATCAGACCATCTTCTTCATCGTCGCGGTCCTATTTCAAAAAGCCATTACCACCATCCTTATCACTTAAGAACAAATTATACCTCGTCATCTTCACACACACACACACACACACACACACACTTACCAGCACACTGGCACACACACACACACACACACACACTTTTTCATTAGGCTGATATATCCTCCTCAGTCATTACACATGCTGTAAGTCCCATATCTTCAGCCTACAGAGTACTTGTAGATTGACTCCAGCCGAAGCCCTTTGAAGAACAGGCAGCGAGAGAGGGAAGAGAAAGATGTATGTGTGACCATTAGAATAGTAAAAGAGAGGGACTGCTCCTTCTCTATTATAGAAAACACAGTAGAACAGGGCCAGCCAGACGACAGAGCTTGAAAGGACTGATTTATCCACCGGGGAGAGACTCTGTATGTGTGTGTGTGTGTGTGTGTGTGTTTTTTTGTGTGCGTTTGAGGAAGAGAGAGGAGGAGGAAGAAAGAAAGGGAGCGAGTAATGTGTACTCACCCATTTTGTTCTCTTTATTATTAAACGAGAGTGTGTGTCTACGTTATTAAATTGAACTTATACATCTCTGTGTGTGTGTGTCTGTGTGTGTGTGTTTGTGTGTGGTACGTTGTGTGGGCATTGATTGCTGCTGCTTCTTCTTCTCTTGCTTGGGCCAGGGTGCACGTCTGCCTGGATGAGCCGTGCTTTGCTACAGCCTGGAGAGTCAGTTTTGCCATACATGTGTTTGGCAGGCGAAGTCAGTTAGCTAGGCAGCAGAACCGGGCTGGGTGTATTGTACACAGCCACCAGAAAATACGCTTTTAGGCGCTGTGTAAAGGGACAACTTGTGCCACAACAAGATACAGGGTTTATTGTGTCCTCACAACATCACAGGTTCAAATTCGGCTGAGTGAGTCAGGCCAATTCTTCCTCTGCTGCGCAGCTTATGATCTAGTTAACCAGGTGTTCTTCTACCGAAAAAAGGGCCAGTTCGCCCAATTTTCAAAAACGCGTGTGTGTGTGTGTGTGTGTGTGTGTGTGTGTGTGTGTGATATCCATTTCTTCCTCCGTCTCAACACAATGAACATGAATGGGATATTATTTGTTGTCCTCACAACCGTGAGAAAAATAAATAAAATAAATAAAAAAAATCAACAGCAGCATTTCCTTCCTGAAACACACCTGGATGATTCACAGACCTCACTGTGAACACCTCATATGCCATGCTAGTGTATAGTAGTAGAAAACTACTGTAGTAGAAATACTCCAGACCACACTGTTGACAGCGAGCAGCGAGTGTCTGCTTGTAAGGTTTTCCTTTCTCGCTATATCTCTCATCATAATAAGGTCCTCTCATGTTTATTAAAAACACACACTCAAACTCACTACCTCTCTGCTAAAGCGTTTCACCACAGGAGAAGGCTTTCCAGCAAATGTAAAGGCTTTCATGAACCGGGAGTGGGATGAATCATTTTTGTGGCATGTTAATCGGCGTTGGAGCGACAAATCTGATATTTATTTAAATAATGGTATCAGAGATAATTATTCAGTGCGTTGTTTTAACTCAGAAAGACTGTTAGATAAAGCTGGCGTGAGGTTAAAATTTCGATTGCTCTGCTTTGCGCAATCTGCCCGCAGTTTAATGCTAAGCTACTCTTTAACCCCCTGGGGGCCTATAAAAAAAACATGAAAATGATAGAAACCCTCACACATCAATCGTGTCCAAACACACATATACACTTGATTTATCCAATGCCCTCCCAATCCCATTACTGCCTCCAGACACTTTATTTTTGTGCATGCCAGCGAGTGTGTGTGTGCAGGCTGACAGCGAGTGTGTGTTTTTGAAGGCCACTGTCATGTCATATGTTGTGAAGTGGGGGGGGGGGGAGCACTCCCTGCAGCAACTAAGGAGCTTTGATCCTAGTATATCTTCCAGTCATCTATCAGTATATAGGATCCACAGGGAACACCACAGACAGATCCCGCTGGCATATGCGCAGCACGTACGGAAAGCCGGTGGTGGTATGTGGAGTGACGGGAAGTCGGCAGAGCTACAGATGCATCAGATCGACAAGCAGGTGGCCAGAGAGACACCGAGTGGGCTCGTTGCAATAGGACCACGCAGCCCTGCTTCATAGATAGACAGACCCAAGGACAGACAGGCAGAGTGACAGATAGCATGAGGATAGCAGACGGCTGGACAGATGCATGATGGTATTCCAGAAATACGGTGAGACACTGGCCAGGTATAGCGTTTAATAGCACGGCGCTCAGACAGACACGGACAGCTGCCGCACGCTATAGTCCGAGTAGAGCGGAGACGGACAGATGCCCTTCTCTCAGCTGGAACGATGCTGCACCTCTGCACACGTGTGCACACACGCACGCACGCACGCGCACACACACTTCGCTGTCCTCCTCCTTTCTGCACCTGTCTGCTCCTTGCTGTCAGGGAGACAGGGAGGTGAGGTTTGTTCCCTCAGGCACTGTCATTTTCTCTTTTTCTCTCCTTCTCACTTGTCTCCTTTCCTTTCCTTTCCTTGCCTTCCTTGCCTTTCCTTCCCTTTTTTGTGTGTGGCATTTACCATTTAAAGTGCTGCTGGGCTCAAAATAATACCATGGACAGACAGTACTGAGATGTGTGTCTGTTAGTGGCAAGGCTCCAGGTATGAATATGACAAGAGCTTTGTGCCAGAGAGGGGTGCATGAGTGATTGTTTGAATGCAAATGACCATATATGGATGCATTGTTATTTAGCTTTTCTTTTCTGCCTCCTTTTTTTCCTCTCTGTCACTCACCCAACTGGCAAAGATTCTTTTAGCAAATTATTTCAGCCTTTGAATGGCTGTTGACGATCAGAGAGAGAGAGAGCGAGAGAGAGAGAGCGAGAGAGATGGACTGGGAAAAGAGGACGGGGGGAGAAGGAGGTGCTCTGCTACACCAAACGTGGACGTCATCCTTCACAACAGACCTGTGTGGAAAATATTCATAGAATAGCAATATAGTGTCTCTGCTATAGTGGGTTTTAGCCGTCCAGCTGGTCACATTTGTACATAAGTGGGGTTGTTTAGTCCAGTTGGCAATTGTGTTTTTCTGCATGAAGCCAAACATTCACATAGCTGAAAATATATGCTAGCAGAGTGTATTTATGTATAGAAATAGAAACTTGTATTAGTTAGAGTTTACATAATCTCTTACCAGCAACATTTGTCACCTGAACCAGTGACAGGAGGGTTCAGCGTTGGCATAAAATGAAAGGTCTCCTATATTTTTAAAAAGCTCTTTAAGCCACAAGGAAAGACAAAAAGATTCAATAAAATATTCGTCAGCCTTGGAGCTTGGATTAAATGTTTTAGCGGCAGTAAAACAAGCTGAGAACGTATTATCACATTATTATGTTTGCTGTGGCTAACATGTTAGCAAAAAAGTCCAATATTCACCCTCCTTTTTATTTTGGTTCTTCATAAAACCCTGAGGGAAATGCCACTATGTTCATTAGCTAGTCGCTAATGCTGAGCAGCACCGATGAGAGCTGTAAACAAAGTCGCAGGTTGTAAGAACCAAAACAACGAGCTAAGAGGCTAAATGCTCCACAGAGCTGAAGAGAAGACAGTCGGGTGATAATTCTCAGTTGCCTCTTTATACATCACATGTAGTTTTTTTTCTCCACTTGTTAGTATTAAATTATTGATTCGTGCAGCTTTAATGACTCTGGGTATTTGATGAACCTGGAACTGAATCCAAACTGGAACCCACTCAAAGCCCAGCCCTAAATGTAGCATTCATTCTGTCATAGTTTGCCAAAAGAGCCGAAGCCATAACTTGGCCAACGTGTAGTTACTGTGTTCTCTGCAGCCTGGTGCCTGGACTCATCCAAACACTGTTTGCTGGAGACTGAAGCACAAGTCTGTAACACCATGCTAAAAAAATCAGGATTGCTCTGGGGTTATAGTGAACCAATCAGCTGATCATTTCAATTGAGCCCATCGACTTAAAGTTCCTCTCCAGTTTTAAACTGTGTAAAAAATACTCTGCTATGATTATGAGGAGTCTGTTTTGCACCTGAAACAGCGTCTAGAAAGACCTATCAGAACGATTAGCGTAGTTAGCATCTTTTGTTTATGTTGTTTGTTAACTTTTAAGCGGCAGTGGCCGACACAGTGTTAGAGGTTCCGCTAATGCTAACTCTCGCTCTCTGTACTGTCGAGGTTTCAGGTTTATTATGAGACCGTCATTGGTTCACTGCACTTTAAGGTGGAAACACTCAGTCATGGTGTTGACTGATTATTTCACTCATGATACGTCTTATATAAAAAAGGTTGAAAACTGCAAGGTTCAAAACTTGACTTTCAACGAAGGGGTTCTCTAATTGTTCTGGAGCAGGACCTCCAGTATTTGGACCAAGCATGAAAAATGAAACATAAATAGGCTCTGGCTGTTATTTCAATATGAAACATGTTGTGCTGTGTATGCTGTTCGTCTCATTTTCAGGTTGTAAACATCAGCTGCAACTAAAAACAGCCTTCTCAGCCCACAAAAGATGATTACAGCTGTCAACTCAATCTTTGAGTTTTAGTTCTTTTAACTTTAATTACTTAAAAAAAAAATAAAGCTAAACATAAATAGATTTGAAAGGAAATTCAGAGAGATTTGGTTTCAATAAGCAGTCGTGACACTAGATCCAGATTTGATAAATGGTATAGAACCCAAACCCTATCATGACACACTTTGATCACGTATCAGAAAATAAAAATACACATTTTCTCTGTGGCTTTTTAAAAACAACAGTATTTAGTGAAGTTTGGCTCCTTTTTCAAAACAGCATCACAGATATCTACTGAATGCCAAATGCAGACGGGGCGTTCAGGGTCATTTGAGAAATACTTGAGGTTCAGCATTTCATGTATCAGCCATATGCCTACAGCTTCTGGAAAGACTTACCTTAGGAATTGCGCATCTTTCTACTACGTGGAAAAAGATATTCATGAGAGCAGAAATACATAAAGATGTGTTTGATTTGCACATGAATTTGTTCTTGCTGGTTGCCGTGGTGAATAAGAAACCTTTGATTAATCACAAAGTATTTTTCCATCCATAAGATTTGTACTCTTGCTTTGCCAACCAAAATGTAATAAGTACATTTATATTTTATTTTATGTTATTAGTTTGTTTGGTTATTCTGTTGGATAATGTACTTATTATCATTTAACCCTGGGATTACAGAACATCCAAACACTGATTCTGTACAGTCCCACCTTTACTGACTTTACAGAAGGTGATCCTAATGAGTTCTTCCTCACTGTCTACCCACACGACTCCTACACGTCACTTTTAAAAAGACAAGATATTAAAAGAAAACATCATATCGTTACATATAAGGATGACCTGGGAAGATGTGCTGCTGTGTGCCAATTAAGCAAAACCTTGATGGGATTTATGCTACTGCACAATCTATAGTTGAAGGCTCCATAAACTTCAAGTGCACAGCATATTTATAAGTAATCTAGGAATGCTTGCTCAGGAGTATTTTGGTGTGATAGCGAGCATCTGTTTAGACAGAACTTAAATGACCTCTTTTTTTGTCTGAGCTGCAAGAAGCACAGATGCAATGTCAGGTCTTTTTTGCTTCACACCTACCAACTGTACAAAAGGTCTCTTGTTTCATAAAGTTGTGCTATATATGATAATGACACAAAAAGGCACAAAGACAGAGACATTTCACAAAGTGGTTTTCTTCTAGAGGTGTAGGAAGATAAATGTGTCACGTATTGGCATTAAAGTGTGTATACATGCGTCTTTAAATCTGCACCTTTTCATCTTGGTGTGTGTGTGTGTGTGTGTGTGTGTGTGTGTGTGTCTGTGTGTGTGTGTCTGTGTGTGTGTGTGTGTGTGTGTGTGTGTGGGCTTGTTTTTATATCCTGGTGGGGATGTCAACCTGAATGCACCCGTGGGGACTTGTGAGAGAATGAGGGTTAAGACCTCAGTCAGGGTGTGTGTGTGTGTGTGTGTGTGTGTGTGTATTAGCTTTAATAATAACTCTGTAGAACATTGTATTCTTCATTAAAGAAAAGCACACACAAACACACACACACATATCTGAGACACACATGTAGAGTGTTAGCAGTGCCATAGTTAATTATATCTGGTTCCAGTATTAATATTATGTTGGTATTAAAGCAGCACACATTAATCAATAAATTACATAGATGATTACCTGATGAATATTAGTAGTGTCAGTGAGCATATAAAACTGCAGTGTGCATGCTGGAAAGCAAACACGCCTCTGCAACCAGATGCCACCTGCCCACCAGCTACATATGCATGAAAAATGCAAAATAACCAAAGCAAAAGTGGAGCTGAACCTACAAGCAGAAGATGTTGCTGTCATCAGTAGCAGCTCCAGCAGAGCTCAAAGACCAGGTAAAGCACACCGGCTGCTGGCTAAATCAGCCTAATTTAAGCCGCTACAACAAGCGTAACATTTTCCAACACCTTAAGGGCTACGGAGAGCTCTTAACTCACCTTGTAAGTTTATTCTGTGGCAGGTTAAATAGCCTCTTTCATCGATCATGCATGGAATGAAATTTAATCCATAAAAAGTCTTCTTTAAACTTAATCTCAGGACTTGAATCTGGCAACAATTTATTGTGTGCGGCCCGAGCTCGGTGCTCGGCGCTCCGGGATTTATGTATCAGAGACCCTGCTGGCGAAAGTCATGTTTTTTTCTGTTTCTATTCATTTCTAATTATTGCCTCTGATCCATTTTACATTGAATCAGTTCATGATCGCATCAGTTCAGATAAGCAACGTTTCAAGGCTGCTCAATTTTCTGCTGAAACAACGTGTGTTAATGATTTTTTTTAATGGAGTGTTAAGTAGTGTGAGACCACTGTTGGCATTAAATATGCAGTTGTTTGCTGAGTCCTGGTGCTAGACACATTTCCTTTAGGCCATCACAGTGGGATGGTGGTGTATTAGTGTCATAAATACATTTTAAGATGTCAACCTACTATTAAAGCTGCGGGCATGAATAACAAATAATGATAATAAACAGCGTTAATTTTTGTCAGAAACTTGCAGCTTTTCCATAAGCACATACACAGTTCATTAGGAACACCTAGCTTACTTATTTTATTTATTTGATAGGGACAATGCATGTTAATGAGGATCAGTATAATGCAGTTTAATACAACTCTCCTGAAATAAATCCTACTTTTGTGACGGCTATAATGTCAGGCTCTTGTTTCAGCTGAGAGGTGTTGAATCAACTTTATGGTCATTTTGGAGGCTACAGTTTGTGATGCAGTTAACGTGTTTCTACTATCTTGTCCCATTTAATACAAATGAGGGTTGACTAAATAACATAAACACCTTTCTGTAAAATACATTCTCCAAAATTATCATACGGTTGAGTCAGTTCCTCTCTAAAACAATTTCAATACAAACAATATAACCTTCATGAAGGGAAGATTTATTGCAGGACTGCTTTATTAGACTGCATTAGTTTTAACTTGCTGTATCTAATAAAGTGCCAAATGAGTGTACAAAGCTATTTTGTAAAGCAGCGAGTTTGACAAGGTTGTTGGAAGAAAGCCTTATATTCAAAACATCCCCATTACACATGGCGACTGTTGATAAATGAGACGTTATCGCAGATAGTTATGCTATATTCCCAAAACCCAATTTTTTAACTGACCTTGCAGATCGCCATCTCAGGATTTATTGTAACTGAATATCCAGATATACACTTTTTCTGGACTCACTCTTTGATGTCAAATATTTGCTAAATCTTGGCATTGGCATCACTTCTCAGTTGCTCGGCTCCTTCGAAGGCCACCTGTCCTTCATCTTCCAGCAGCTCCAGGCCAGTGCCTGTGCAGGAGTCATGCCAGCGACTGTGGCTTCTGTTGCCTCTCTGCTGGCCAGCTCACAACCAGCTCCCATGGTAAGGAAGGCTTCACAGCCTGGCCTCCAGGAGCACTGCCCAAACAACAGAAGAGGTTTCCTGTCAAATGCGCCTGAGCCTGTCAAGATGCAGCTGCTGTTTTTTTGGCCTGACGTAGGTGAAAGAGTGAAGATGGTGAACTTTAGTCTTGTTCTACTTTACTTAAGGGTGCATTATGCAAAAATCTTTTTGAGACTATAATATAAACTAATCTGGACTGTAAGAAACCGAGGCTTCGTCAAAACCTAGTAAATAGCTGGAGTGCGATGTATTTGCATTCTGCCTAATATCATCCAGTTTCAGCCCTTTATCTATTTGCTCTCCTACTCTCTATGCTGACATACAGTACGAGGCTGAAGGCTCAATTCCTAATAAAACTGTTCTCATTGACATGTTTTTCTGTTTCTATTGTGCAACAAGTTTAAAATAGTGACTGAAACGCAGCCAATTAAGACTACACATTAACCAACAGTCACTTCCAAGCCTTTTCCAAGCCGCTGCTCTGTCTGCACAGCTAAAATCCTGATTTTATAACCGCAAAGTCGCCTGACAAAAATCACCATACACTTGGCTATATTTACCGGTGAAATGATGACTCAGAGAGAAAGTTAGAATCTCATTCATGTCAGCCGCTATATGCTCAGCACTGAGATGTCTCTGCAGAGGGATAGCCTGAACCAGTGCTCTCTTGGCAGTACTGGTGATTTTCTTCTAAGGAAAGTATATAAGGTTTGTCAAAAAAAAAAAAAAGTCACTACAGGGGTCTGAAAAGTCAGTTGATCTGGCAACAAGGGAGTTCACAGGTAACACTGCCTGTAAACACACCCTGACGATGTAATAGAAACTGAAAACAACCATGGGAAACTCCTAACACTTGACCTGCTGACCAATTGTGTAACTTCATCACTCAGTCAATCAGTCAGTCAGTGCCATTCGCATTCATAAGGTTGGCCCTGCTGTTACGGCCCAGCCAAAGACAAGCTCCCACTACTGTTGAGGCACCTTACGAGGAATTCTGTGCAATGCTTTTTGTTTGTGCAAAGGTTTGACTTTTCAACAGTTTCTGTTCAGTGAAGAAATATGTCAACAACATCCCGAGACAAGTTGAATTACAGTCAAAATTCTGTTGAAACACGACTTTTACCGAATCTTTTCAATCATTTTACGCCAAGTTTTAGCAGCAGAAAACTATATGTACTGCCATTTGCAAATCACAAAACTAGGCTCTTTGGAAAAAAGGGAAATGCAACGTCCACAAACCTCTACTCCATATATTAAATCATTTTCATTTTAATTAATCTTCATTAAATCCTTGTGTTCCTACTAAATCCATACTCTGCATAATCATGTTTCCCATCCACAATTTGTGGAAAAAATATTCAAATTTTAACTCACTTCTCACCAGCACACCCCTGGTCAATCACTGTGTATTGTGAGTTTCATTGTAAGATTTTCAATTTCAGAAATTTCCAGACCTTCAAATTCCAAAGCCATGAAGGGCTCGGGGAAAGAGGGTTTGGATGCTGTTCGATAATGCGAACTTTGTATTTAGCATACTGACTCCTGACCATCCATGGTCACACAAAAGTGGTACATTTTGTTTCTCTAAACTTTTAGTAAAGTATTCAGACTCTTTGCTGTGAAACTCCAAACTGTGGTCAGCTGCATCTTCTTTGCTTTAATTATCCTTGAGATGTGTGTACAACTGGAGCTCACCTGTGGGAGACTGAATTGATTTGACATAGTTTAGAAACACACCTGCGTATATGAACGTGCCAAAATGCACACTGCATGTCAGGAAAAAAACAAAGCTATGAAGTCCACAGTAAAACTGGTGTAAACCCGTTTCTACAGGTTTGAACGTTCCCAGGAGCATAGTGGCCTCAATATTTGTGAAATGGTTTGGATCCACCAGGAGTTTTCCTAGAGTTGGCCGTCCAGCCAAACTGAATAATTGGGTAAGAAGGGCCTGGTCAGGGTGGTGACCAAGAACCCAACACTCACGCCAACAGAGCCTCAGAGTTTGCAGTCCTCTGCAGAACTGGGAGAACCTGCCGGAAGGACGACCACTTCAGCAGCCCTCCACCAATCAGGCCTTTCTGAATCAATCAGCCTCTTTGAGTAAAAGGCATGTGACAGCCCACAGCATTTAAAGGACTCGGATACCATGAGGAAAAAGATTCTCTGGTCTGACGAGACAAAACTTTAATCCTTGGGCAGAACTCCTGGCAAATAACAGACACTGGCTACTATCAACCCTATGATGAAGCATGGTGGAGGCAGCATCACGCTATGATATAGGTAGACTGGTCAGAGTTGAGGGATGGATGAATGCAGCCAAATAGAGAGATGTTCTTGAAGAAAACCTGCTCCTGACACCCGAGGCTGGGGTGATGGTTCACCTTTTAACGCAACACTGACCCAAAGCACTCAGCAAGAAAACACTGAGTGGTTTCAAGAGAAGTCTCCGACTGTCCTTGAGTGGCCAAGACAAAGCCCAGTTCAGAAGATGGCAGTTCACGGACAGTTTCCAACAAGTATGATGATGCTTGAGAGGATCTGTCGGAAAGAATGGGATAAATTGCTCAAAATCCCGGTGTGCAAAGCTTTTAGAGACTTACCCAAGAAGACTCGAAGCTGTAATTGCTGCCACGGGCACTTCTACAAACTACTGAATTAAGGATCTGACTTCTTCTATAAATGGAAGATTTCAGTGTTTGATTTTTAATAGATTTACAAAAATGTCCAAAAACATGTTTTTACTTTGTCATTAAGGCTTGCTGAGTGTAGACGACTGGACAATAATGGCAGTTTTATCCATTTGCAATTAAAGGAGCAACACAATGAAATGTGAAAAAAGTTCAGGTGTCTTTGTGAAGCCGCTGTAAAATGATGTTGGCTTGACTGAGTCAAATTTGTTTGAAGACATGTAGTTTTCAGGATAATGGGATAATGCTGCTTTAGTATTTTGTTTTTGTTACCTAAATTTTACATCATCAAAACATATTAAATTTCTTTTTTTAATATCAGAGTAGTTCACGAGGCACCCAGACAAAAGAAAACCATGATAAATACATTATACACTTTAAGAAAACAAGGAAAGTGAGTACCTTGAGAGCAGCTCTTTCATCCACTATAAATAAATGAACAGGTCCTCTGAATTTCAAACTGAATTTTGTAGTATTGTCTCACTATGCATTGTTAATGTGTAATATGCCTGGAAATGTATCCAGTGTGATTTGAATGGGTGGTGATTTGCTATAATCCTGGGGTCCGAAAACTGGGAAGCCACTATACTTGTGGGGTCCGTAGTGTTTCTAGGTGAACCCCATAAGTTTAAAGGGCAGTTTGAGGGTTAAGACTTGCTTTAAGGGTTAGGGTAAGGGTACGGGTAGAGGTTATGTAAGGGTGAGGGGCTAGGGGATGCATTTATACATATACATTTATACAGATATAAATGTGTGTGTGTGTGTGTGTGTGTGTGTGTGTGTGTGTGTGTGTGTGTGTGTGTGTGTGTGTGTGCATTTGATGTCATCTCTCATCTTCAAGAGGACAGGCTCAATGTCAATCTCCCAGCTGACAGAAGGCTTTTGTGCATCCCCACTTTCTGATCTACGTTCCCCAAGTGAAGATTTCGCTTCAATTTTTCCCGACCACACTGGAAAGCCAAGACAACAAAGAATGCACACACCTGTGCAAATATCATAGGAGTTATGATATAAGGGGAGAGGGGGGAAAAAAAAGCCAGACTACATCTGCACCATCACTTGGGACAAGAATGCAAGAAAAGATGTGCTGATGAACAACAAACACAACAAGAGCCAAGTGAGTGATAATCACAGTAATGATGATAATCATCAACCATCCAAGCAGAGAGAAAATAAAGTTTGAACAAATTACATGCCAGTTAATCCCCCCCACCCCCCACCCTGCATGCTGAATTAAGAATTGAGTTGGCACAGGCTGAACAGCTAACAATGATAAATTGTCCATACCTGCGATCATATTAACAATAATTATAGCATTAGTGTTTTTCATACAGTGATGAAAGTGGACTCCGTGAGCGGAATACAAAGTTGAAGGTGGAATGTGAAAGTGGAATCTCTGTCGTCGCTCCGTGTAATGTCATTTCCCATCATGTTCGCTTTCTCTTTCATCAGGGGCCGGCATTGTTTCGGCGATGCTCCGGCTGACAGAGTGTAATTTACAGGTGGAGCCAGGCTTCCTGCCATCCACATTAAATTGGTCTCCATTTTCTGACATCTAGGCTTTTGGAAGTGTGATTTCTTTGATCTTTCCAGCCCTACCAGACGTTTTCTGGTATTCCATTTTACATCATCACCCCCTGTGCCTCCTTCTCTCGCTTTCTTTTTGTTCTGTCTGGCTCTCTTTCTGTCTCATCAAACTATCTGCCTCCCATATTTTTTTTCCTCTGTCTTGTCACTTATCATTTCTTTATCGCTCGTCTTACTTATCTCAGTTTCATCTTCTTTTACTTTCCCTTCTTGCTGTGCCACTGTCATTAAGTGTAACATACCATGTGTCATGCCTTTGGTTGCATCTTAGTAGATCACAGGCTTTGTGGATTTTGTTTGTTTTTTGCTCAATGTGTAAGTGTATGTTAGTACATCCTCTGTGTTTAAAGACAAGTCCTGATTTTAAAAAATACACCTATTTTTAAAGCATAAAATTTCATTTGTTTAGTCTCTACATAAACAAAAAAATATATAAAAATGAAACATGGAAATGACAATCCACAGTTTTAGTGGTAGTTACAAACTGTATTTCCTCGCTAGCAAGTTTCCTCTCGACTCTAGCTCTGCACACAACACACAGAAACACGTGATTGAATAATGTGTTGTTCACTAACAAGTAGTGAATTAAAATTCATTATTTATAATTACAGGTACTAATCACATTAATGCTCCGTGACTTTGACATTTAGAGGGGTAAGCTTGTGTGCCGTCTTGCCAGGAGCTGGGTGGTGGAGCTGCTATTGATTTTGTCTTGTGTGTTCAGTAAATAGACTGGTCCAGGATGCGTAAGATTAAGCGCTGGGGCTGGAGGTTTGCAAGATGGTTAGCCTCCTTCAGAAAGGAGGAGGAAAATGTCAGTTACTCCAAAGTTCACCGGCGCTAAGCTAGCTGTGAATGGCCAGTAAATACCACCGTACACACTCTTTTCAAAAGGTTTGGAAAATAGTACATTAAAAAGAATTAATTATTGCGAAATTGTGTACATGAATGGATGCACCCTTAATCAACCGTTTTTGAGTCCCTCTGTCTTATGTCTCAGTGTCTCAGTCTTTAAACCTGTCAATGACAAGAACCAGGGTGGGATGATCATTTCACCATGAGTCTATGTTTCATTGGCAAAGTCCTCCATGCTGGGACAGATATCTTTGTGCATGACTGTGGCTTTTTGTAGCAAACAAAGTCTAAATAATAATTCATACATGCAAAATTAACCATCATGTTAACAATAAAGATTAAATTAAAGAATCCAGTGGCATTAATACTAATACAATAATAATAAGAAATATATATGGCCAAAGTGGGCAGAGCAGTTGAGGTCTGAGCCACCGCTCTGATGTCTCTGTGCCTGTGTGGAAGGGGCGGGCTCGATGGTCAGATGCGGCAACAATTATTCTCACTTCTGCTGGTCAGTTCCATTTCATATTACATATATTTTACAAGTCAAAATGTAAATTTTTGCTGCAATCCTGATGAAAAATACATCTCCTGGGGGAAGTGATCCAAAGTACGAGTGCTGCTGTTGAGAGAATCTACCTGGGGGTTATTCTAGCCCCTCTAAGCTTTGGTCTCTCTGTGCCTCCACATTCACTGTGTTGCTCATCCTGTGGGACAGTGGTTGTTTATACTGATTTATACACCAAAACACAGAGCATCTTTTTGTTCTTGTCCTTTTAGTTTTCTGGACAACTTTTTTCACTGCTTCTTGTTTTTTTTTAGTTTTGCTGTTTAAATTTATTTAACTCTTAAAACCTAAATCATAGATCATTAATTCATAGAACTGATGTCAGAGTACAGATGTGTTTTTTGCCACTTCACCTGAGCGTCCCCATGGATCACCCCAGAGGGTCTGGGCAGAGAGAGGAACCTCCTCGGTGGTTCAAAATCACACAGACGCTTTTGGCGGTTTTGGTGATTTAATCAAAATGATCGTCCTCGCCACAGCGATGATGCTTCAACGAATGTTTCGATTGTCTGTCACTTTACCTTAAAAAAAAATCAAAGCTAGATGCTAATTAATAAAACCATAACCATCTGACACTGAAATAGAAAATTAAATAAATCAAAAAATAGCATCTAATTTTCTTCTGTCATGTTCTGGTTCAAATGATACTGGACATTGTTGCTTTTCTAAGAACATACGTTTATTGATAACTTCTGCAATGATGCAACAATTTAAGTATCTGCTTAACTAGTTGGATATCTGCTCATTTGTATATGTGACTTTATGGGACAGTGTGTTACACACAAACTAAATGTGAACTAAGTAAGCAATAAAAAATGTTTTTATATTTACATCTATTTAGGATTTAATAAATCAACAAAGTTAATGAACTTACAGTGCAGTCAATTAATACTTGTGAGTTTTCATTTTTTATAATTATATGGTTAAATTATTTGTTTGGTCCATCTTTTTTTCACTAACAGTAATGCTAACATTTTCTCTTGCATAAAGCTACATTACCCTTAGCTAACCATAATCAGCAGCTCTTCAAGAAATATCTATTTTCCTACAATTCCTTGGTGCTATTATGTGGGCCACTTACTATAATGCGTAGCTCTGTTTGTCACTGCATCAATAGAAGTAAACAGTGCAGTTGTTAGTGACTGTTTTCAGCTATGTATCACTACACATTTGGTGCACGAGTGAGTATTTGTGGCAGCAGGGCAGAATCTGTGGGACTGACTGAAAATAAACTACAGCGTCCGTGTTCATGGCAGTGAGCAATATGTCACCCAGTCCAACAGTGTGTCTCATTCATGTTGTTTTTAATAGTTTTTGGACAGCAGTGGAGCTCTATGACACAGAGCTGTAATAGGCTCTGACTACACAGGCAACAGGGTTTTATAGAAACACTGTGGGAAAGTAATTAGGAGTAACAGATTACATGAAGGTGCTGTGTACACAAGATTTATGTGAATACATAGATGCTGACTTACCATCCATCCGTGTGTGTGTGTGTGTGTGTGTGTGTGTGTGACATAAGTGTATTCAACAGCGTGCCAGAGTAATTCAACTGCACTGTCCACTGGTACCTGAGTCTCGCCTGATCGACCCTGCTTCAGATAAACAGTCCCACGCAGACACAACACACACACTCCTACTCCATTCACACAAAATATTTCCCATGAACTCCCAACCAACACCACCACCCCCTCCTCACACTTCCCTCCAACCCTCTCTCTCTCTCTCTCCAGCGCACCCTCCCTCTTCTTTTCATCTCCCTCGCTTTTTCTCCATCCACCAGATGGCTGACCCATCTGCTCCCCCTCTCTTTCCCTCACTCTCCACCTCCATCCCTCTCTCGCTCTTTCCCCCGCTGCTCATGTGGTTGAGATCCAACTTTTGCACACACAGGACCCTCAGTTCCCTGCGACGCCGTGCGCTCATGGGGGTGACTCGCTCCCTTCTTGCACTGATTGCGTGTGTTTGTGCGCATCTGCTGGGTTGCCAGTTTCTATGTGTGGAAGCTCACGTTTTGAAGCCATTTCTGACGACAGTTCTTGAAACTCGTGTTTCCGTGTGTGTGTGTGTGTGTGTGTGTGTGTGTGCATTTGTGTTTGTGGACACATCTGCTTAGGTAGCCAAATCTGTCTGTGTGTATATGCATGCAACACACCCACCATCTGTTAGAGTATTTCTGCATTTGGGGGGGTTGTTTGTCTGATTATAGACTAAAATGTGTTTTGCTTGAGTGTAAAATGTACGTGTGATATTTGAGTCAGCATTGCTTTATCTGTATGCAGCTATGGAATAGTTCATCTTTGTGAGAAATGCTTATTCTGTTTCCTGCTGAGAATTAAATGTGATGATTGATACCTCTCTCATGCCCCTATAATAACTATGAAGCTATGGCAGGAGGTGGTTAGCTTAGCAAAAAGATTACAAACAGGGGAAGACAGCCAGCCAGGCTCTGTCCAGGGGTAAGGAAATAAGCTCTCCACCTCTAAAGCTCACTATATTACCTCTCGTATATATATTCATAGAAAAACCGAAGCACAAAAATAACACATGGTAGAAATGGAAGTTGCTTCTCCAAGCCAAGAAATAGTCCAACACATAAGCACCATAATGTCAACACACCGTTTTTACTCAAATGCTTTGGCACAGATTAAACATACCAGATATAACAACAGTGCTGGTTGTGGATTTTGTTTCCTTTGTAAAGAGCCAGGATAACTGTTTTCCTCTTTTCAGCTTTCATGGTAAGATAAGTTAACCACCTCCTGTTTGTTGCATATTCAGTGTATCGACATGAACCTGGTGTTATTTAATTCTGAGCAATAGAATCAATCATCATTTAACATGAATACAGGGTTTCCATGGGAATGGTCACCCGACTTTTGACATGTTTTATCCAAGTGGCAACGTCCAGTGCTGGAAAATGAAGCCGACACATAAGTACCAAAAAACTGCAGTTCCTCAAATGGCCACTTGGGGGTGACTCCAAAAGCAAGTCAATCCCCATGGACTCCCATGTTAAAATGCCCAATTTTAAACACAGCCATAAACATGTTTACAGCCTGGCACTCACTCACAACTAACCCATTTAAATTGTATTAAGGCTTAAAGTTGGCCACATTATATGTCGGTAAAACTTAAAATGACACATCAGAATTAATCTGTCATTGCACACGAAAATTGTGCACACAGAAACAGTATGATAAGATGGAACCATGAAGTTGGTCTGTAAACTGTCATGAATGAATGATCTCTATTAGCTGTGTATTCCTCAACTTAAGAAATTAATTCAACTTAGCTAATGAAAAAAAATAAGATCCAAGTTGGAATAAAAAGGACATCTCCCTTAAGGCTACCTCCATCATATTGCTGCCTTGAAGGCTCAGTAGTAGCTCTACCAGCTACTGCACGTCTGAGTCACCATGACCTTGTCTTTACAGATAGCTAATACCCTGCCGAGAGACGTTTGACTGACAGGTGGGCACACGGTAGCCCTATACAAGCACAGAGATTGACGTGCAATCGCACAAACACACACACAAACACACACACACACACACACACACACACTCTCTCTAAGTCTACATGCGAGTGGACAGGCACAAACACATGTAAGCGCACGCACACTAACCATGAGACAAATCCAGCCGCAGAGGGAGATAAACAGCATAAGCCTGAGGAGGGGAGTGATTTCTTCAGACACGTGGCAAGAGTCAACGAGGAGAATAACAGAGAGGGGGAAAAAAAAATGGCAAAGCAGACAGTCTGACAGACATGCTGGACAGTCGCACAGATGCACAGATGGGCAAAGTGACAGGCAGACAGACAGACGGACGAGCAGGCAGGCTGATATTTTGCGATGCAAGCCCCTGCTGCCTTGCCCTGATATGAATATCTAAGCACAAGCACGGAAACAGCGCGAAAATGAAAAACAAACAGAATTTTGACATTTTCAAAAAACCATATACACCTACATAACCTTCCCCGGTACAAAGCCTGTGCATTTCAGATGTGGAGACAGTGATATTTGGTTTGGAGATAGAAGAGTTGTGCCACAAATGTGATCACAGTCTTCCGAGGGAGGGGAGGGGGGGTACGGAGAGTGAAGTGATGGGACATTTTCTTAGATGTTCTGCTTGTTCAGATATTCAATAAAGAACAGAAAACAATGTGAAGCGCATGCATGGGATAAGAATCATCCACCTGGTGCATATATGTGCACTTGTGTGGATGGTACACACACTCAGGATCTCTGTCTCAGTTGATATTAAGGACACACCTGGCAGGAGCAGCCTGTGTCTTGGGGACCTCAGGTGTGGCGAGACAATGCAGAGGATGGCACGATGGAGGGGGAGGGAGGGGGGGAGGGAGGGACAGAGAAAAACAACGAGGTCACAGGGGTTGCTATGGGCACCAGGCCAACTGTATTCAAGTGGAAGACCATCAGAAACCCATGTCCCCCGACAGACAAGATGAAACCACACGGAAAATAGGGAACGGCGGCCTAGATGCCGTCCACTTGTACGCACGCAGCATGCACAGATGCTACCCTGCACATGCACACCCTCACACAACATCCACCAGATACAAACAAATTAGAGAAACCACCACACACGAAGGCAAGTGAGCAAAAGGCATCCCACATGTTAACAAGCATCATAATGCTCCACAGTTTACCCCGCAGTTGCCACCAACGCCCCTCCTCGCCTTGGCCAGTGCCTGGGGTCCTGGCAGCAACCGGTTAGACCTCCTGCCCTCTCCTCTCATCTGCTGCTTTAACCCTTCATTAAGCCCATGCAGTGCGTTGTACCTCTTCGTCGTCTGCGCCTGGCGAGCGCCGCAGCATCCCTCTCCTGAAATTCCCCACAGAGACCATCAGAACCAATTAGGCAAGATGAAAGCCTACGCCGGAGCTGGGCCGCCAGATCACAGGCGGAGAAGAGAGATTATCAAGACTCAGGTGAGAAACGAAACAAGCAAACAAACAAATTTAATTTAAAGGCAGCAAATCATTGTGATATCATTTGCACGCTGAGAGGAGGAACAGACAATGAGGAGTGGAGTGAGGTAGGAGTTTCTTCAAGGGTATTTTTTTCTCCCCCTTTTTTCTTCTTAGTTTAACAGAGAGCTTACATTTATTTATGGGAATAAGACAATGTACAATAGCAAGCAAGAGGTTAGGATAAAGAATGAGAACATAAAAGGGTTTGTATCTGTTCTGACAATGGATAATGGGCACAGTCTTGAAAAAACTATATTTATGAAAGGAAAAACTATTCAAAAAGAAGTGTTGCCACACTCAGAGGTGAAAAAAACACTTTAATGTTTTATGTTCTGGGACAGCAGCAGCACTGCTTACTGTGGAGGAGACACTGTATAAATATACCTGAACAGTTTTACAAGGTTGTTTTGAAGAACAACAATGCACAGCAGCCGAGAGACGCAGGAGTAAATATCCACAACAAGCATCACTACAGGAAGACCCTCCCAAAGTAATAAGAAACCACAATACTGAATAGTTAAATGAAGGGTATTGTAGTAACAAGCACTGTAGGGATTACAGGCAAAGGCAAAGCAAAGACTAGGCTTATTCTGATACGTTTTAACAAGAGAAAAAAGGGAAGAAAACAGCAGAGCTTGCTTGGAAGAAACAGACAGGACATGGAGGAAACAGTGCACTGCAAGAATTTTAACATCTGGTTAAGTCTGCACCACCCTCCAAAAAAAAAAAAATCCACAATTAAATACTCTCAGATTAAAATTTAATGCCAATAACAAGCGATGCCCAGTACTATTTTGTAATGAGGTGTTTCCAGAAGAAAGATCAGAGACGTGCCCCATACTCAAAAACACAACACAGGTCTTTGCCGCACTACAGTCAAGTCTATTCTGGCCACTGTTGGTGGAATAACTGGTATTGTTGTGTCTTTTATGAGGGATTTCTACCTGTATGACAGTAAATCTACAGAGAAGCCTGTACTCTGATTCTGAGAGGCAGACACTCAAAACGGATGTTTACCTTTGATGTTTCAGATAGCTTTAGATCTTTTATCTTGTTCAAGTTTGGCCACTAATCAACAGAAAACCAGGAAATACACCAGTAGGACAGATAAATAAACTCAGAAATCAAAGGACATTGTAAACAAGCCTCTTTTTTCCCCACAGCAAACGTCTTGACTTGTCAGAGCAGGAGAAGTACAGGTGGAACTAATTATATTAATGATGGCTCAGCTCCATTGAAGTGTTCCACTAAGCCTCTGGCAGTGAGTCAACATGTACAATATCAGGACCCTGGAACTGGCACACCTGAATGGAATGTAGCAATTATTAATGTTATTAGTTACACCTGTGCTTTCCCTGCCCTGACATGTCAATGTGTGTGTCCTGAAAGAGGCCTACACACCGTTCTTACAGTGGGCATTTTGACTCATTACACAGAGGCATGACTAATAATATTAATGACAGCAGCATACCATATAGGATGTTCTGGTGACAGCACCATGCTACTGTGCATGAAGGATCTGTCATGGTAGATTGTCACTGTTAAATGAAATGAAGCCATTGATAAGTTATTTGTGATTTTCCTGCTATGACAAGTCAAAATGTCCACTGTGAGAAAGATTTGTAGAATTTTAAAGAAGCTATTTGTAAGGGCTACATAGCTAACGTTAGCTAGTTTACTTAGGAGTCTAGAAGAAACGTTGCAAGTTCAGCATCAAACTTCCTTCCTTTACTCCACAAGAGCTGTCTCCAGTGTTGGAGAGCAACACCAATGTTAACTCTCTTGTTTTCCTCTACAGAAGTTTGCACGTTAGCCAGCTAGCCCCAGCCAGTCTCATCACTTTCCGACAGCAACTCACTGTAGCCTCCACTCTGCCCTGAAGACACTTTCCGACAGCAACTCACTGTAGCCTCCACTCTGCCCTGAAGACACGGCGGTGTTCATATATGTTTTATTATAACCTCTCGTCTCATAAACGCAAGGATGGCTGAGGCTCAAACGACAATCACCACCTCCCACTCCTAGCAAGAAACCATGCTCAGCGGCGGAGAAAACTTACAAAGCCCCTTTAAACATGTTTTAGGGTTGACCTTACAGGTGCTCTAATCAACATTTTTACATGAACAATTGTTTTGATGACTATGTGTTAGGGCTGAACAATTAATCGAAATATTATTGAAATTGCAAAATGGCAAAGTGCAATATCCAAATCGCAGGAGCTGCAGTTTTTTGATCAAGATAAAATGTGTCACAACATACAATAAAAGGAGCGTTGTGCTACTACAGAGATGTCCTGGCCTACAAATCATATTCTCCAGATGTAAGGGAACCAGCTTGTTTCATACAGGCCCCAACAAAAATCACATCATCATCATTTTATCTTCTTCAGGGTAAATGAAATGCAAAACTGACCATTCCAACTGAAATCATGACTCATATCACAATCACATCATGTGCCGAAATAATTACAATAGGATTTTTTTTAGCCTCTTTTAGCTCATTGTTTCAATTTTATGTCATAGTTCACTCTCACTGCTCTCATCAATGTCACTTGTAGCCATGGGTCTGATAAACCCTTTGTACACTACTTGCCCAGCACCAAATGGCAGGGGGAAAAAAGTTAGCAACTAGCTGGTGAATATAGGAGCATTTTGCAGCTATAGAGCCAAAAATTTCCCTCAGGAGCTGGTGATCAAAAACAAAGCTAAACATTCAGTGAATGTTGGACTTGCATTCATCAGGAGACCAGAAACACGACTGCAAATGAATGCTAATGTTGCCCCATATCTGCTGGATGTGTAAATAACCAACATGTTTGCTGTATGAACTTAAAAGGTGATAATATGTCAGTGTTGTGTTTACAGTTTGTTGTGTATAATGTGTCAGTGTTGTGTTTACAGCTTGTTTCCACTGCTGTTGAGAGCACAAACATCAATGAATGCAGGTTTGAACGATGGACATAATTTAGAGTTTGTATGGCTTTCACACTGGAAGACTAAATTATGTATACTGAAATGTATCAGTATGCATACAGCATTGAAGCTGCTTGATTTCTGAGTGTGCTATGGATAGACACCTTCCACAATGAAATGTACAAAAGGAAACAAAGGAGCTGCTCACAGCTGGAAAAAAAATGAAAGCAAACTGAAGATGATGCCCAGACAGCTCCGGTAGAATCAGTAAACAAACTATTAAAACGTAGCTTTCCCTTTGATACGTTTAATTGGCAGAACAGTTCTGTAAAGACACAGTTTGACTGATGTGTGTTGCTTTTCCCTACTAACTACATTAAGGTTGCCAAGTCCCTTCAAATCATCCCATAATTTGAAACTAAAAGACCTGTTCAATATTGAACTGATAAAACACACTGTGTTCTGTGTTTTAGGGACTCAATGCAGTGAAAATTCATGGGAGGTGAATAATACAGGTTAGACTATTAAAACAGGACATGTTATATTCCACTAGTCAAACGGAAAATTCGCTTCTCCCAACGTATCTTTTGTAAACTTTTGTTGTTTTTGTTATTTTTCTACAAGAAGCTTTAACAGATGGAGTAAAAAAAATACAACTGAGGAGGCTAAGTCCTGTTAAAACCCACCTGGTCGCTGTCGACCACTTTAAAGCTCGTGCAAAGTAGCCTAGCAACACTATACAGACACAGACGTTTGAACTCAAGTCTATACATGCCGCGCCACACATCGTCAGTCCAGATAAACTCTCCACAATCCCACTCTTCAGTTCGTTTGACAGAAAAACCATGACAACAAAATTGTGAATAATTCAGATTTTACCAGCATCTTAAACCAGCAACAAAACAGCGAAACGCTGGCGTTTCCCTACCTTTCCGACGTGAAATCCGATCGTCCGTCTGTTCCTCCATGATTTATATTCCTTCAGTCTCGCGAGGGTCGGCCGATTAAAAAATGTAAAAGTGTTTTTCCACACAAAAGTATTCCAAGTTGTGAATATTCTCATGAAAAAATCCATTGCAAATTTCTTCTTCACTTCTTCCAACATGAAAACAACTTCTTCAACTGCCGGTTTACAGGTTGCAATACTCGCGGTTAAGCCCACGTGAGGCCACGCCCCATATTAAACGTCACGCCCACTCACAGTTACGCCCCTCTCTTGCAGTCTGCAGACAGACAGCTCCATGAGACAGACGCTGTCAGTTTGCTGCCCCGGATATGAACTCCTATCCTTACCAATGAGTGTGAGTAACATTTTCTTTGCCAAGATACAACAAAATAAAAATAAAAAAAGGAAAAATCTGATTGGATAACTCTATTTTCATGGTATTAGAACAGTAACCGTTTTTATTTCTGAAGCAAATTTGATAGACAATTATGCTAGAATTTCAATAAAAAATATTAAATGAAAGAGATTAAATATAACATTTAAAATCTGTTTAAAATAACACTAAGTTTACCCAACCCAACTGCAAAATAGTAGGTTATACTGTAGCACAAGTGTGTGGGCTCAAATTAGGTCAATGATTTAGCAGCAGGAAGTGATGTTCACAAATGATTACACAGTCTGTGTTTGTAACTAGAACATTGTAAACCTATAAAATAAATCTGCATGAGAAATTCAAGTTTGTACATGTGTAGAAAGGATTTGTATTTGTAAAAAAAAGAGACTGTGAATACAGTCTATGAACAATTGATATCAATGGTGCAATACACAAAGGCAATGTGAAAAAAGAAGCGCTTTTGTTGACATCTACGTATCCTAGATACAAAGCAGAAGACTGCATGTAAAACTCAACACTCAAAGTTCCCACACACGCACTACACAGCAGCTCTTCTGCAGCCCAGGTGGGTTTGCAGACATACACAATAATTGTTAACCATTATTTTCTACAACAACCTCAATTATAATGAAACCCACCTGGGTTTAAAAGTGCATCAGGTGTAAACACGTCAAAATTAGTACTTGTAACTTCAGCATTGTATAGAATATGGGAACTTGAGTGCTGAGTTTTATATGCAGTTTTCTGCTTTGTATCTTTGTGTAACCTCAACTCTGTTATGATTTGTTCACAGATTTTATTCATGCAGTCTCTTTTGTTTTGTTTTGTTTTTGTTTTGTCTTTTCTACACATTTACAAACTTGAATTTCTCATGCTAATTAATTTTACAGGTTTACAAAGGTTGACAACAACAAGCCTACGAACCTTTGAATTATTCGGGAACATCACTTTGTGAGCTCAAATTGTTTTGACCCTAATTTGAGCCCATACAACTGCAGCCACCCACATGCTACAGGTTTATATTCCATCCAGAGCCACTAATTAGCAGTCCTTCAGATAGAGGGTTAGAACTCATCAGTGAAGTCACCTGCTGGGGTGATCTGTTGGAATGAAAACCTGCAGACTTTTGGCTCTCCGTGGCATATGGTTGGCCACCCCTGTTACAGTACATATCACTGTATGGTATCAGTCTATAATGGGCTTTGTCCCAATACTCCCCCTCATTTCAAAGTCACCTTGGTTTAGAGTGGCTCCCACTAAAGAGAGCTGTGTGGAAGTTTCTTGTGACCCGTTTCCTCAAAGTTAGGCAGCTTAAAACTTAAGAATAAGGACTAAATTGTGCAGGATGAACATTTGTAGCAACGCTTACATTTGTTTCTGAAGGTGCCCATAAGAGCTGTCAAGTTGTGGACAACACAGTTGCGGCTAATAAAAATTAATTATGGGTATTTTAATTGCTTATTATCAGTATAGCCTAGGTGCTCACTCACCGGCTCATCTAAGTCCTGTTGTTAATTTTATTAGATGTAGCTGTGTGTTCCTTAAACTACAGCACTGAGCTGCCATCATTACATAATTATTCATCCCATTTTGTCCGTATAATGAGAAAAAAAGTTATTAACACTGTTATCATACTCAAACAAACAAATGGGTGTTGAACTGAGTGCTGAAGTCTATTTTTCAGGATTTAAGAAACACCACGAAATGTTGCTCTTTTTTAAGAAATGTTGATGTGAAATGTGTCATTAGTGAAGGGGCAGTTAATGGGATTCTCTCTTATCTGCTGCTTTGTTGCCAGGAGATTTTTTTCTCTTACCAGTAGATCCATTCTGGCTAACCACAGAGCCATTCAAGATTTTGCATTATTCCTTATGGGGAAGCTTGTTCTCTCATCTTTTGTTCATCTTTCAGCCAGCAGTGTGGCGTCTGAGTCCCCATTCTCTTTAAAACTGTGAATAAAGTCTTGCAATGAGAATCTTGTTTTCATAAGAAACCCCTCTGGTTATGAAGAGAGAGTTATAATTCTGTAAGAAGGGGGCTTCAGAAATCATTACTTTCTCAATCTGGCTGCTCTGCATTGCTGTATCCTTATATTAGAGTGTCAGAGGATCTGTTGAAAGTGTAGAGTAGAGTAAAGGCAGTGATGTCACGTCCAGTCAATGCTCAGTGCTTTTTTACAATGCATTCTGGGGCTTTACTCACTTGTACATCAGGTGCACTAGAGCAATTTTGGCCTTGGATAATAGTCCAACACCTATAGCAGTTCACATACTGAACCGAACAAAGGACCACTTTACCTCTTGAACGCACTGTAGTTTTACTGGGACTGTTTCTCTGGTAGAAAGTAGTCCCAATGGAAACTGCTCAGAGTGTGGTCTGCAGGTAAGTCAGCGTAACAAAGACGGACCAGTCTATAATTCTTTCAGTGGCACAACCAATATTGTATTCATCCTTGTTGTAGTGGGTTGGCAGTGAGAGATTTAGCCGTGTATGTCTCAAAATGTCAGCGGATACTGTAAAACCAAAACTACTGTTTCTAGTTCCTTAGATACCATGAGGCATGGGCGGTGCGGAGGGGCTGCTTATGGGTCTCCAGCCCCGGATGTTTTCCCAATAGCCCAGAATCTTATATGAAGTTTATAATGTAACTTCAACTTGGTGCCATTTACTCTCAGTCTCTCTGACAGGACCGGCAAATCAATGGAGCTCTATTAGTACTTTACTGGTGAAATAGCCATTTATAGGTCACCTGACAACTTGCGGAGCATTCGGGGCTTGACTCTAAACACTTGATGGAAAGGACAGAGCAACCTGTGGACCAGGAGAGGAAGCTAGAGTTAGAGGGAGGAGAGAGGAGGAAAATATGTGATGAAGAACCAAGAGGAGAGGGGTGGAGAACAGGTGAGAGGATGACAGCAGGGGAAGTCTGGATTCGAAGAGTGAAGAAGAGAGAAAGGGAGGGAAAGAACGAGGGAGAGAAGAGGAAATGAGAACTTGGAGAAAGCAGGTGAAGAGGAAGAGGGATGGGTGTGGGGGAAGATTTGTCTCAATATTATTAGCATGAACAGACTGACAAGTGAGTAAAAATACATAAATATCTAGTCAAACGGATCTGTAAATACACAAACAAATTCCACAGTTAAAAACTTATCTGTGAATACATTCAATTAACTTACAAATACATGAGAAGCATTAGTGAATATCTTCACTAATGCAACTTTCAAACAGACATTTGTGAATCAATTTTCCATTTGTGATGCGAATAAGCATTTGTGGATCTCAATTCTACGACTGTGGATTTGTATTTTACACTCACAGCCTTGAGACAAACCTTCTGCCGGTCTGTGGTCTGAGGCTGGTAAAGGACTGTGCAGCCCAGCTGGCCGAGCCTCTCCAGAGGATCTTTAACTTGAGTCTACAAACAGGGAGGATCCCGGTCCTGTGGAAAACAACATGTCTTGTTCCGGTACCTAAAGTACTAACTGCCTCCTTCTGAACACCTCCAAGACCAAGAAGGTGGAGGACATTTCCAGGGATGGATGAGTGGAGCTGAGAGAGTGGAAGTGGAAGAAAAGAGGAGGGAAAGAGAACAGAGTGATCAGGAGTAGATCAAATAAATTACTAATATTACAGTACGTTTCCATGTTGTTTATCCTACGATGCAGCAGCACATATTATTATGGTCTGGATTTAAATGTAGATTTGTGATCTAAACATTAAACCTTTGAACTCTACTCCAGCATAGTATAACAAAAATAAGTGTCAAGATTAGTGACGCTGTTTATGTCAAATTCATTCCTCACCTATGTTTAAATTCAAAATAGTAACATCAGACAATCTTTGCCTCTTTTTATGAGACAGTATTGAAAATTAGTCATCGTCAAAATCTGTTGTGTTGTGGTTTCAGACTGATGGAGAAAGAGAACAATTAGATTCAATATATGATGCAGACTCAGGATTGTTTTTTCCTGGGAAACGATCATGTTTTCTCCTCAAATGATGCACAAATGGCTTGATACAGTAAACAGTGCGTGTAGCTGCTGTGGCTGGGGACAAATTTCCCCGGGGGAGCATGTCCCCTGAATATAGACTGAAGATGGGGCTAAGCCCTGAATGTTCACTGTCTCTGGCTCCGCCCCTGCAATGAGGATTAAGTTAGCTGAGTTTGTTTGCAGATCACATGAAATCAGTGTTGGGGAGTAGTGATTCAAATTCCTTTTCTTTTTGCCATGTTTCTGTAGTTTGCTACTGAAACTACAAACAATTTTAGGCCATAAAAGGAAAGGAATAGTTTTTTATTTTTGTTTTATCATTGCTTCTCTACTGTAATTGAACCCCTCTTACCCTGCCCCACCCTCTTTTTTCTTTCAGCCGGACCCCAGGCGATGCATTTGTCAGGCAGCCACAGCCAAACACTTGACCTTCGTGTAGCGCATGTGCAAAAGCCAAGGACAGGCACTGCAGCATCATCATGGATAAACCTCCTGAATCTCAGCCTGAGGAAGAATCACCACGGCCATACTTTTTTTTTTTCACAATTATTATATAAAACCAACTCTGACATTCCTTGAATTTTCAATTGAATTCAGTTTTATTCGTATAGCACCAAACATACATTATCTCAAGGCAGTTCCCATGAATAGTGAGGTATTTTAGTTGTTTGGTTTATGTATGACGTGTGAGCAAGTTGGTACTTTTTACATTAAACTCAACTGAGTGGCATTTTTTGTTGGCATGTGACTTTTTGCATTATATTTTGTTATTATTTCATATCATATATAAATTGTCAATTTGATCATTTTTTTGTATTTAATACTTGTATTCAAGTATTTAGAACAACTTTTTCTCAACAACTTTAGTGAACCAAACTAGATTTTTGCTGTATAGTTCAACTTCTTCCAGTGTAAAGTATCTGGTATCTTGCAAAGTTATGCTTTCAAAGTAACTTCCCCAACACTGCATCAAATTTAATGATACACTGCTAACGTCCACTCTTTCTAATGGGACAGTGGGACAGTCATTAGAAATTCATGCGGTGCAGCCAAGCATTGTTCAAACCTACAGAATTTTAATTTCAACTCTAGCTGAGACCCAAAAGTACTGAAATATACCAAACATGTCAGGCTGAATTTTGGCAAGATGTGTTTAAAAAGATGCACAAGACATCTTGAATATTTGCATTTGATGGAATAGGGCCTAACAACATGGAGTCTTGGTGTGTAAATATCGTATAGTTGCTTCAAGGAAGCGCCGGAACAAGCTGATGCAGAATATGTATGATACTGTCAGACAGTGTGGAGTAAAATTATTTTCCCAAGCTTAAAGGAGAACTTCATCAAATACATCAGTGTATGTGTACAGGTATTGGAGTGTATTACTGCGTAAGTGGAAAAAATTGGATAAACACTTTAGTGGTTCCTGAGGGAAATGTGCAAAATCCGATAAATTGCCTCAAGTGATGGCATTTGAGTCAGTGTTGGGGCTGAAGACTACAAGTTTAAAAATGAAAAAGAATCTGTGGATGTGGAGTTAGAAGGAAGAGAGCTTAGCCGGCTTCCATCACTCCTCATTAGCCGCTACAAGCAAAACACACTCAAATCTCCAATCGGACTATTGGCGGTTGAGTTTGTGGGTAATGTAGGCGTCTGGAAGAAGAAGAAGACACGGCATAAAAAAGTTCTGCTGCATCGATTCTGATACTTTATTTATAACTGCCCGTCATGTGTCAAGACAAGGAGTACTCTTATAAAGTGACATACGGAGAACTGAAAGGGGGAAAGTGTGCTGTGAAGAAAATACTGATTCAAAAGGAGGAGGGGAAAGGGTAAACGGTTACCTCACAACATTAACCTTTGTAATATTACATTCACACGAATGTACGGCCACATGGAGAAGCATCGAGGTTGTGGGTGGAGGGAAGGAATTGGACACAGCATCAGATCGAGCCTGCTCTATTTGCATTTCAGCCAAATGCAGTGGTAGTAGTGAGAGTCAGTTGGAGTGGAGGCAAACCAGAGGAAGCTGCACTGCAGGTTACACTGAATATGTGAAACATGCACCATTAGGGATGAATAATAGAAGGTGGTTGTGGTTCAGGTAGCGTGCGATGCTGGCACTCTCTGGCTAGTACCAAGATCAAAGGGAAAGTCTTATACCTGAGAGCTGAAATAGACCAATTCAATCTGAGAAACATGAACAGGTTGAACAAAAATTCACATCCACCATATTAAATACTCCTACATAGTTATCAAATACATGCACACACACACTCCCCCTACAACTAGTACTGGATAATTCCTGTGTTTGCTCTACTTTATTACTGTTACATTTACACCTGGAGAGTCCTATTCAAATGAAGGACACATCAGTACACAAATCTCCCCTTGAACTATATGATAATATCAAGAGGTCGCAGGGCTGAGGAGCAGGTGCCGTGCTGTCATTGTGCCCACAGAGAGAGAGCCAAAGCTGCTGTCACTGCTGAGTGCTGCTGCATGAGCAGGCTGCAGAGAAAGGCCTTGGAGAGGCACTGGGGAGAGAGTGCACCGTTCAATCAATGTAATGAGAGCAGATTGGTCCTGAGCAAAGGAAGGCAAGAAGGGAGAACGGGAGAGAGAGGGAGTGGGTGAGGAGGGGTGAGGGAGGTATAAAGGGGAGAGAAGTACAGAGAGAGAGAGAGAGGGTGGAGAGGGTGGAGTCTGGAAAGCGGTGGGGCAAAGAGAAAGAGAAAATGAGAGCAGATACAGAATACAGCCTCGGAGGATAAGGAGAAGTTGCTGATGGAGGAATAGTTGGAAAACAGGCTGAGGGCTCTGGCAAAACTGGTGACTGCTGGGAGAGACAAATAAACAATTATTTTATCAGCGCAGTGCTTACATGAAAACATGGGAGGCTGAATAACACAAAGGAGGCCGACCGCTGGGCACTCGAGATTTTAGCATTCAAACTGTCAGGGAAAAAGCACGAGACAAAGGGGAAGGCAGAGAAAAGCGTGACAAGACAGTGGGGAGTACACAGAAAGAGGCAGTTAGGAGAGGAAAAAGCAATGCAGCTTAATTTTCTTTGTACTGCATCTAGAGACAATATTGATCAGTGAGAATGTCTCAGATGTTGAAATGTTGTTCATAGCAAGATCCTGATATTTAATTAAACTGCCATTTCCATGATTTAGTCCATTAGCTTCTAATTCTCATATCGCCATCAATTCTGTCATTTCCACAGCCGTGACAACCTGGGCTATTGTTTGCGATCAGAGAAGCTGAACTTCCAAGAGGTCATTACTCATTTCTGGCATTCGTCTCGGCTCCGGAAGAAAAAGTCATAAATTATTTCTCTCACACATAATCCCGGTGCCAGAGCTGTGTGTCAATCACTTGAGAGTCACTCCCGGCGCCCTCACCTCAGTTCCGTCACGTCCGGCCCAGCGGATCATCTATCAACGGGCGATCGTCCGTTTGGACGGGTACCCTCTGTTATTACCCTCACGTCCTGCCCCCCAGCTGAATTACAATTGCGGAGTCAGTGAAGAGCCAGGAAACTGAGAGGGCTGAGCCCGGGTAACGAGCTCTGGGGTGGGTAATTAATGCCTCCATTTCCCTGTTGGTATTGTCGGGAGGAGGGAGGTGGCATTGATCAGAGCGAGATCAGGCCGCAGGGAAGTGGGCGACAGGCCGAGGGCACCATAGGGGGGATTGAGTCAAAATGTAAAACAGAAAAAGGCATGGACGGGTGGTGAGGCGCAATAGAGAGGGGGAATAAGAGAAGGGGGTCGGGGGTCTTCCGCAGGGGCTGGCTTCTCTGTCATAAAGCATGCAGCTCTGAGTGTCACTCATTGCCAATAAAAAAAACACACCGTAGTGCTGGATTCTTCTATCAGACTTGTAAAGCAGAGACATCCAGAGGGAGAATCATGTGGAATCCAGAGCTGAATGTTTTACAGCAGATGCTGTCGATGCCTTACCTCAATGATTTATAGAAAAATGACAAAATGACAGACAGACGCCTCCACGTCCCACAATTCAAAGTCTCAACAAACAAAGATTATAGAAGCAAAGAATGGCGTATCAGGGTCAGTCAAAAGGAAAACACAACACCGTGTAATACATAAACAAATCTAACAGCTCACATAAGTGAACTGCCACTAATATAACAAGAAGTCAGGAGAAAAAATCCCATTGATACTGTGAAACAACAGAATCCGCAATTCACTTTTCTCTACCCTGAGGGACTTAGTCACCACGTATTAAAGGACGCAGTGCAATATATATATATATATATATATATATATATATAAAGCCAGGAGCCACATGGGAGTAAGTGGAGTGACCGTGGCAGCCACCATCGCTCTTACTGCCACATCTTTAGCTGTAGTCTCCCTGACCCTGTCTCTGTTTGCCTGGGAGGCAAGGCCTGGCGCTGCTGACGATAAAACAAACAGACAGGCCCCATTTATACAGTCAGGTGTCATGACAAGGGATAAACAGCCGACTGCTTTGGGCCTCTTGAGGCACAGTCTGCACTAATAGTAGGGGCTATCATCATCCTCATCCTCACCATCACCCTCATGATCATCATCATCAAGAGCAACGACAGTGGTGTTGGCAGAAGCTCCTAAGTGCCTGCTGGGAAACGTACAAGTACTGACTCAGATTGGACAGAACTCAAGGGTTGCACTGTTTACTTTGCTGGGCTGTATTCATTCGTGTCACTGAATTAATCGAGTAAAAAAAAAAAAGCAATTGCCGAAAACATAGCTGGAGAAGAGGTGGGGGCGAGGGAGCAAAAAAAAGAAAGAACAGTCTCGAGTAGAGTGAGGCGGCCATGGCAAGCATGCGGCGGGAATGACAAGAGCGTGGCTGTCATCACGAGGGATGAAAAACAGCACCCCCCAAATGAGGCGAGGCAGCGGCTGCCTCTTGCGCCAGCGAGGAAGGGGATGCACAGGGACCACAAACACAATTATCTTCATGCCAGCTTTGTTGTTTGTCAGAACTGGCACGCATTTAAGGACTTGGGTGTACTGATTATATGACACCCGGAGAGGCTCCGGGGTGGACAAGAAGCAGCCAGCCGGGAGTCATTACCCAAGCCAAATAGACTTCTCGTTTGTTTTTCCATCGGGGCAAAGCATCAAAAGGAATAAACAATGGCTGCTAGATACTCAATCACCAAAGATGTGCACTCTTGCAATTGGGTGTTTTTCCCTTTGAAGATCCTAGCGTCAAATCATAGGAAGTAACGCCTCATATGTGAGGTGTATGTGATCCCTCGGGACTGTGTTAAGATATGATCCGGTGTCCAGGAGTGAAATCGCATACGACCACCTGACAGATGGCACGATGTGGGCACCGGGGTTATTTTCTGAAAGTGTGAAAATCATTGTGCTGGCACCTTTCAATATCACCAGCTGGTCTTCTTCATAGCATCGCGTCTAAATTAGGCAAAAGAAATGAAGCTATTTTCTTCGTTTGGTCACGCCTCCCCATAGTGTCACCATCTTGCCCTGTGTAAAAACTCTGGGAAAATATTCTGAAAGCTGGTTCTGATAATAGCTTCTATTCTGAAAATACCTGTTGACAACCTGCAATCTCAGTGCCAGACAGACCACCGTCTACACCGGCAGCACACCGCCATCATCCAATGCCAAGGTCACACCACACAGACAGGGTGGGTGAGTCAAAAACATGGTGGAAAAACCACAGGCGAGAGGTGTTTCCTCCATATGTGACTGGACGGTCCAAAAGGTGCAGACAGGTGCCATCCACACCAGCAACTACAGATTTATACACCTAAAGCTAAATCTAACAAAATCGTAGCCCCAAAACGAGAGCTACAGTGGTAAACGTACGTAGAACCCTTTGGGATGACCTGCTTTCCTTCATTAACTGGTCATAAAATGTGATCTGATGGTCATTGTCCTGTTGCATCACCCAGCTTCAGCAGGTGAGCACACACCCTCACATTATGCTGTAGGAGACCTTGATAAACTGAAAATCTTTGTTCTGGTTTTCTTTTGCATTTTTGCGTTCACTGGGATAGCACAGTGAGAGAGAGACAGGAAAAGCCAGGGAGAGAGAGAGAGGGGACGACATGCAGCAGAGGGCCCGACCCCATGGGATGCTCTTTGGCTTCATACATGTATGTGATTTCTGTACTGACCTTCCACAGACACCGTGCTCCATGATTTGCGGTTGGTAGTCTCATGAACAGAGACGTTAACCAGCTCCAATGATTATTTTAAGCCTTTAGCTGTTACTCTGAGCTTATTGGTTTCTTTGTTAAGTTACTTGGTGCGTTGCATTGCGCCTTTGGGGTCATCTTAGCCCGACACCCACTCCTATAGAGAGGAGCAACAGAACTAAATCATCTCCATTTACAATCAGTTTGTCTGACTGCGGACTGA